>NW_010515463.1:36331-47473 GCF_000687285.1 Phaethon lepturus
GCCTGCCACTGGGTAAAAGCACATTAAGATAAGCAGAAGTGATAACACGACCTTTGCGGAGTTTTTCAACCGTGCTGAGCTGATACAACTGAAAATCATGCCATATTTGTTCACCAAAACACGGCCCATCTGTTTCTGTGTAATTATTCTCTTCCTTTATTTTGTACAGCAACCATAACAATAGGCTTTGCAGGTGTTGCCATAATACAGGCTATCATGTTTGTATTTGGATTTAGTCACTTTGGATATTTCTTGTCTGTTCTTGTATCAAATTGACTTCCAAACGTGTATATGATGTGTGATGTTCATAGCTTTAATCTCCCATGCGCTTCCTCTTTGTAAAACAAATTTTTATTAGTTATAGTTTCAGATGACTCCCTACAGTCAAGAGCATACATATTCTTTAGGTATATAAAGTAGTTTTCTGCTGTTATTGTGATTATGCCTGTTACTATTTTTTTCCTTTTTTTTATAATACATCTATTTATTATTTACCTCCCTAGATGTTTAACATTTCTTTATTTTGTTCTATGTATCTCTCTTCTCTTCTAGTAAGTTCAAGCTCTTTTGATGTAGAAATGTTTAAGACTGGCTGGATCCTCAGAAGAAATTGTTTCTCTTGATACCTAAACCAAAGTATTAATAAAATAATGCCTCCGATAGCACATGATTTCCACAAGGTCCATTGTTGCTGTTAATTGTTAATAGCAGAGAATTATTGCATTTTCCCCACATTCACAAGTTTGTGTAAGTCCTTTGAGATGTATAGATGCCATAATATTATGTTACTGAATCAGGAAAACAAATCAAATTGCAAGTTGTAGGCCAAGAAATCTTTTGCTTGGTTTAACTTTGTTGTTTGCATTCCTTTAAGTTTTAGTTGCTATATTCAGCAGATACTTTACCTTTTATATCACTGAGTAAATTAAGAGGCAAATTAATTTAAGAGTTCTCATTGCTCTTGATTGTCAGCAATTTGGATGCTCATTAAGTGGTTTAAAGTATATTTAATTAAAGATGTATTGCTTCACATCCAGTAGTCAGCAAAACATTTAGCATTTATGTCTTCTTAAATTTATCACTTTTTCCATAGTTCAAGAAGAAGAGTTTTAAAGGCTGTATGCATAATTTCATCATTCTGAAAGAATGACTAACCACTAATTGCACTCAATGTAGTCTTCCTCTTGCCTATCTTTTATAATTAGAAAATGAATTGGCCCTTAAAAAGTGTAATGTCTTTTCTTGTTCCCAATAAAAATATCACGTTCCCACCCGCTATCTATTTCAAAGGTTAAGAAAGACTGCCGATCAGAGGCGGGATCAGTTAGCAAATGCTAGAGATGGGTCTGGAGTTTAGGCTAAATCACACACTGCTCTGAATCCTTTTTTTTTTTCCTGTTCTTTCTTCCCAAAATTATTCTAGAACAACAGCAATCAGCCTTTTTCAAATCTTCCAAAACGGTCCAGAAGGTGCAGCCACATAAACAAAAGCAGTCATAATACCGAAGGCCACATCAGCTGGTGTTTCTTGTGACGAAGCATGAGTTTATTGTGCTTTCCCCTTCTCCAACACCTTTAGCAAAGTTAAACCCTCATCCCCTGCCTTCACCTTCCCCACAAATGCTTTGCCTGTAACTACTAGGGAGGAGGAGGAGGTGTAAGTGGTGAAAACAAACCCCAGGCCCTTTCTTTGAAGGCTCTTGGTGAGGAAGAAGAGACCACACAGCAAGTCAGAAGGTGTGACTGTGCCAGCCCCATTTCAAACCCAGAAGGAAAATCCTGTCAGCTGTAGATGTTTTTTTACTTTTTTAATAGACCTATTTGTTTGGGAATAAAAAGAAGAGGTCACAGGCCCAATTTGAGCTAGAAAAAGTATCAGTGACTTCTCCCTCCTTGTTTTTGAAGCTGAGTAATTACAAAATAATGGGATAAGTTGAGTTTGATCAAGACAGAAGGATTTGGACATCCTTCCCAAAACAGGGCAGCCTCTGTTGCCTTTAGTAAAAGGAACTTGGGGTTTGATGTTTAAAGAAGTGAAAGCAGAACTGGAGATTTCTGAGGCTGATTTCTGTGGAGATGAATTAACAGAAAAAACACATCTACCTCAGGCCTCCCTGTTCCTGGGACGAGGTGGAGCTGGTTGAGGATCCTGACTATTTCAGGGCACAGATCCAGATTTTTCTTCTGCTGCCTAGTATCACACCAAGCCCCACTCTCTGTGTTTTCAGGGTGCAAGACAGAGGCGGGAAGGGCAATGTTTGGACATGCTTCTTCCCCTGCACTTGGCTGGTCGGCGCACGCAGGCAGCTGTGTCAAGTTAAGCAATAATGGAGTCAGTGGAGTTTTCCTTGCTGGGTGCGGAGGGCTGCAGGGGAGTGCCACCACTGATTGCCTGTGTGAGAAAATGCTTTGCTTTTTTTTTTTTTAATAAAGTTGCAGTGGGTGTGGAAGACCTACCCCAGAGCAGAGGAGAAGCGGAAGAGGGAGGGCATGGCCGAGAGGCACGTCTGTGCGCTGCTCCTTACCTTGCTGAAGGGACAGCGTGGGACCTGTGGCAGTAACAACAGGAAGAGAAGAGCCTGGAGTGACAGTGAGCCAGGGAAAGGAGACAGAAAAAGGTTTATTTTAATGTTTGTCTTCTCACTTCCCAATACCCAAATCAGTAATTAAATATCTATATGAATTGGCCATAAATTAATTTCCCCAAATCAAATCCTTTTTGCTCATGAGGGTAATTGGTAAATGATCTCCCTGTCTTTGCTGTGATCCATAAGCTTTCTTGTTTCTGTTTTTCCCATTTCCTCCTCCCATTTCACCAGGGACTGAGCAAGCAGCTGGGTGGGTAAGCGTGGCTACCAGCCAGGGCCAACCCACTGCAGCAGTCCAACAAAACACAAGTTGTTTGTAAACTTTAGGCCTAAGACCAAAGACAAACAACAACAGAAATAAGTAGAAGAGTTTAGGCTGTCAGCCTCTGTCTTCACTTTGCGTCACAGGGGTTGCCTTGTGCTTCCTGCAACGGTGAGAGAGACTTCACTGTGAGGTTCAAATTAACAATATATTTGAACTTCACTCACAGGTCCAATACGCCACTAGTGCAGGTTTTTATGAATACAACGGAGGAATGCACTACTGCAATTCTAAACCACAGGCGCGCTAGATACTAATACATTGAAGAGTGCACTAATCACAATCTTAAAGTGTGCCAAATACCTACAGCCCAGCTGTGCCGTTGGAAAGACGGCCCCATTTCGGCCCAAACCTTACGGGCTTTACCTCCTGATTGGATGGGTGGGGGCAGGACTCGGCCAAGTGGATAATTTTTAGTCTGGTGGTGTGATGGCCCACTAAGTCTACCTTGACACAAGGTTACAAATAGCGGTGGAACGGTGCTCCGCGCATATTTGTTAAGGGATTACTGAAGGCACCATTCCAGTTTTGGTTCTTACCATGGTGCAGTGTTCAGGCAACCCGGGGCTGAGCCGTTTGTGCAGCTCCCCCCGGGTCACCTCCACATAGGTAAGGGTCTGTCAAGGTGAGACGAAGCTGAGTGATTGACAACTCCCCCCATCTCGCCTTTGTGCTCCAAAACCGGTCTAGTCTGGGTGATCCCTTACAGTGGGTCATCCCTTACTCTTCCTGTCCGTGCCTGTGCACTGAACTTCACATCAGAAAGAGAGAAGACTTTCTGTTTTAAAGCAGCTCAGTACTTTGCACATCTATAAAACAGCTTCTACGAGATTGATTACACAGCTGAGTAAGAAAGCGTGTCTGATCTTTTGCAAAGCCAAGGAGACCCTGAGCTGCTCAGGCTTTGCACAGCAGTTTGTAAGAGCATTGTTTCTAGAAGCTCACTGGAAAGATACCAGGTTTTAATCTGCAACTCCTATCCAGGTTGATAAACACAAAGCAAGGTATACACCATCCCACGTGAAAAACTTCCATGCATCTTCCTGTATCTTTTTCTTGTTAAATAGAAGGCTTATCGTTCTTAAATCTGTTCAATATTAGCTTAATTTTCACTTAAGAAACCCTTACTCTGTGAGAATCTAGTCATTCTTTCCTCAGCTCCTTTATCTTGCCTGAAGGTGTACCTACATACAACACAAACTTCAGAAGCTAATACAAAACACCCTACAAGAGAGAGATGTAAAGGATGACGGAAATGGTTACAAAAGAAACAAAGCAGGCATAATAAAAACATTTTCAAAATAAAAAAGCAGCATTTATTACAAGACTATAATACATGCTAAAATAAAAGTCTTTTCAACCACCGAGTACATTTATGAATTGTATTTACAAGTTTTTCCCTCCCATTTTAAAATGAGCATTTGTTTTTGTATTTGTGTACATTGTTAAAAATAAATATTTAAGAACATGGTTCAAGAATAGATGCATACAATGAGGAAAAGGGAACCCTGTCTTGAAATGAAGCCATTCCAGCATAAGTCAAGAGCAGAGACTGCGTTAAGGTTGAAAATTTAAATACATCCTGCTTAAACTGAGAGGGCAGAATTTTGTAAAAACAAGAACAAAACACCTAAAAACTAACAATGCAAACCTTTTTTCTTTTTTATAATATCACGTCAAAGTTACACAGAAGACCCCAGTGATCACTAGGAAATCTGCCACAGTCTAGTTTTTCCAATCCAATTAAGTCCATGCTTCGTGGAATAATATGTCCCCCATCTGCTGCAGGCCGAAAGTAAATGCGGTCAAACCTCATCTTGCACTTGTACTCTGCATCCAGGTTGGTATTGGAGTGGGTGTCCCAAGTATAGCGGCAGTGTTGAGGTTTACCCAAAAACTCCCAGATATCTGTAATGTTGTTCGGTAAGTTACCCAGTTTACTAACCTGAAAGTAGGAAAGGCGGGGGGGGACGGGACGGGATGGGGACAATGGACACGGGACATGAGAAATCCACAAGATAGTGAATTCACAAATTTTACCTTCAAAATCAGAACTGAGTTGTCACAATATCACTTTTTTCTGCAAAACATGAATTTTTAAAAACAAAGATATTGGAGATGTTTCTAAATTGTGTTATTTCTCAGGATACTCTAAAAGCGTGACCAATTCCTGTAGTACTTTGTAAATCCAAACCACATTACAAAATAAACGTTCATCCTGAAATTTTGAGGTATGGGGTTCAACACCATATTCTCTGAAAGCGTCGTTGCAGTTCACTGCAATGGAATTTCACGACAGGTAAAGATGAAACCTTTTAGTAATATAGTAATTTAGTAATAATGCACAAATTTCACCTTTAATATCAGCAGCCAAAAACTACTTCTAATTTTCAATGTCTCTGTGATGGGGGATTAATTTTAAACCCCCAAGATGTATTTCTCCAGAGCACCCTCTTCTTTCATTGATTCTATAAAAATTAATTCTCTGAGAATTGGAGAGTTGAGCAAGTAAAGATCAGGTTCTCAACATAAGAAGATGCTTTTGAAGTTGAACCTTCATCGACTATCCCTGCGTTTTGTCAGATATAAATATTGCCAATAAAGCATTTTGGTATTGGGGCAGATCTCTTCATACACATCTCCTCAGCTCTAACACCACCTCAGCATAGCAATGCCACAGCTTCTACTTAGTCACACTTCCACTTTTTAAGAATAAATGTTGCATATCTCTGTTCTGCCTCAGCAGATCATTTCTCAAAGAGAACAGAAAAGCCTGAGAAGATTTTGTCAGAATACCTTCCCAAAATAACAAGATTGCTTATTTCTATTTACCTCACTGTCTCTGAGGTTTGTATCTCCTCCAAATATAACAGTGGCGGACTCAGACTCCTCCTGCATTCTGTTTAACACTATTTGCAGTTGCTTCATACGCTCTTTAGAGTGATTTTTAGTGCTTTCCAGATGAGAGGTCATAAGGCAAAGTTCATTACCAGATACGCTCACCTGTGCATGAAACAAAGAGGCAATGTTACTACCCACACCACAATAAGAAGTTAAAAAATAAAATCTAATCACAAAGTAAATTACTGAATGACAAAGCTCTGGTTAATATTAGTTTTACATTGAAGAGAAGTGGCTTACAGGAGGATAACATGCTTATAGTTTTGTTTTCAGAGGTTATGAGTCTTGAAAACAAAGTGCGGCTAGTAACTTACATAAAAGATGTAAGTTTGTTAGTATCAAATGCAACTGGGTTTGTATGTTAGGAGAAATTGTTCTTCTGCTGTTTGAGACTGCCTTAGAGTAAAGGCAGTCCAGCCTTTCTGGGATTTTTTGTTTTGAAGGCAGAAATACAACCGTTTAGTACATACTGATTCACTCACATACACAACCAAAAGGTTCCTCATCATGGAGGTTGTTGGAAAAGGTATTATCTCATGTTTCAGTAGCTTCACTCTTGATTTCTTCAACATTATGGCAGTGAAATAGCCATCTATGTTACCTAGAGAGGAACAGGGGAAACTGTGATATAAAGAAGTTAAGGTTCTGAAAGAGACCTTTTTAATGTGATCTGGGAGGATCACTTTAATTTGTAAGGTTTACAAAGTCATTAGTTAAAAGCTTCATAACAGTGGTGTGAATTTCTGAGCCTTTTTAAAATGCAAATATTTAAGAAATGGCTTATCTATGGCACTTTTTTTGGCTACCCTTGCTATCAGTCTTTCAAAATGCAGAAAAAATACAAAGAAAACCACCAGGCAAGCAAGCTTTTCACATGCATAATTTGCATCAAACTATATCCTGGTATCAAATCACAGAAAGCAGTTAAAGTGCTTCCTTCTTCACTTTACTCTTTTCATTCCTACAAATGGTCACAGATTTTGGCCACAGAGACAGAATAAAACCGAACTTACTTTTTTCCCGTTTCTGTCTTTAGAAACGGAGGGTTATTTCTTACCTGGAATAATAGTGTAACTGCCTGCTCTCATCTGTAGAATACAGAGATGCGGTGGGATGACCTCTTGTAAAAACACAACATCTGGACTGTATCTGAAATCGGCAAGACAAGAGTTCAAATTAACTACTGAAAGGTAGTAGTGTTACACTCTGAGGCCAAATGGAACAGGGTCAGAGATTTCAGGTGCACCTTGACCTCATCTTCCTAGATATTGTAAGAATCTGGTTTTTTAAAAAAAGAAAAAACTCTCTCCATCTTATTTAGTAGCAGGTAGACACATCACCATTGTTAAAAGAGAGGAAACTGATTATTGTGGACATGGAACTGACATGGTAACAAAATGCATGACTTCCTTACACCTTGGTCTTGCAAACAGTTGCACGGGTTTCATACACGACATAGTTAAGGAATTCAACTTAAGCAGCTGCAAAGCAGCTTTGGAACATGTTCTGCAACATCTAAGTTCTCCAGGAGATTCCAACCGCCACCTCATTGCCTTACAACAGATCCTCTCAAGTAACCTGCCATTCATTTTCTCCAGTCTCACCGATGCCAAGCTCTTTTACTTCTTAGAGCTCTGCAATCAGTAACAGTTCACGTGGGGCAGCAGTCTTGAGAATGCTGATTTAGACATGGCTTTATAGCTGTCCCTATTTTTCCTACACAGCTGAATAGCCCTGCTCTAGGCAGCTGAAGGACAAACCTAAGGCCTTATTTACAGAAGAAAAGTAGTCACCCAAGATTAATAAAATCAAGTGAAAAATTGATTTAGTTAAGGGGTTTCTGCTGTTCTAAGAGGAACGTGAATTACCACTTGTTTAAAACATTTAATGTACACTGATAAGTTATTGTATTAAAACAAATCTTTTTATGTAATTGCTAAATTGCTCATAAATATATTCATGGGAGGCTTCCACTCATGGAAATATAAAAAGGTAATCACAGATTCTATTGCTTTCATCTTACCTCGCATATTTTCTTTTTTGATAGACAAGTAACAGTAATGGCAAGAGAGCCACTTTTCACGTTTGACTAAAGGAATCTTTTTTGTTGTTTCAAACAGTTTGCTCTAGTGTGAAGTTATTCATACTACTGAAATGAGACAAACAAGTTTCTTGCAGTTTTACCCTTCTCTCATGTACAGGATGGAAGTACAAAGTATGCTCTTGATGTATGACTAACTTGAACAATTATAAATAAGCTTTTTAAAGTAGGCATCGCAAAATATTTAATCTTTGGGATGCTGCATAGGTTCACAGCTCTTCCAACCAGTATATCACCTTTTATTCATCTACTTAGGATTTATAAAGTGATTGTATTGTTGCATCTAACGTTAAGATAATTTGGGCATGAAGATTTGGAAATAGCTAAAACAAGAAGCTTGCTTTTTCCTTTAAAGCTGGGTACATGACAATACAAAGATTAAGCTATACTTACAAGGCCAGGTAAGAACAGATTCCTCTAGCTCGTTCTTTCAGATTTCCTAGATCCAGCCCATCAACGTTCCAGGTTATCAGTGAGAAGCTGCTGTCATCCTCTTGTTGCCTCGAGTCTGCACTATTGACACCGGCATTACTAGTAGTTGCATCTGCTGTGAGGTCAATACTAAAGAGAGAGTTTACTTGTTTGTCAACACGCATAATATTATTCTCCCCGCAATTACCTCCCTTATCTTCTACAGGAAAATGTTTTAGATCCATCACAACTTACAGGTGGCCATCTAAAACTTTCCCAACAATTAAGTTAAACTGTATTGATCTCAACATAATTTAAAAGCACAGTAACTAAAACATACAGACCTCAGTCATACAGATCCTTAGCACACAGGTGAAGTAAGTGTTTTTTTCCTCCTCCCTATAGACACAAGTTAGCATTTACCATTCCGCTTTAAGTTTGATAATCAGACAGCAATCAGTGTAATCCAAAGCACTTGAGTAATTCAACTCTTGCCCCATGCTAGAGGCAGGCTGTATATATTAGTTTCCAAACACTTTCCAGCATATTAGAGCAAAACAACTGCAGCCAGGACTTGCTTTTATGTGCCCATTTTTGGGCACATACAGCTGAGGTTTTTCCAATTGCCAAACCCTCTTAGGGAGGTACATGTGCAAACTCACTCTGTGACAAACTGATAGCCCTTTTCTTTGGGAATATTGACCCCAAAGCCCACCTCAAAAACACAGGCTCTGTCTACCCTGTTGATTTGACAAAGGCTAAACAACACCGTCAAAGTTTGAGTGCCCAGTCTAGTAACTGCCTGGGGACTGTGTTGCTGAAGAGAACCAGACTCTACCTGCTAACACATGATTGTACTGGTTTTGGCTGGGATAGAGTTAATTTTCTTCATAACAGATCACATGGTGCTGTGTTTTGGACTTGTGACCAAAACAGTGTTGATATCACAGGGACGTGTTAGCTGTTGCCAGGAGTGCTTAGGCAGCATCAAGGCCTTCCGTGCTTCTCCTGCTGCCCCCGCCAGTGAATGGGCTGGGCAGGAGGCTGGGAGGGGACACAGCCAGGACAGCTGACCCCAAATGACCAAAGGGATATTCTATATCATATGACATCATGCTCAGCATGTAAAGCTGGGGCAAAGGAGGAGGAAGAGGGAACGTTCAGGCTCACGGCATTTATCTTCCCAGGTAGCCGTTACGCATGATGGAGCCCGGCTTTCCTGGAGATGGCTGAACACCTGCCTGCCCATGGGGAGTGGTGAATGAATTCCTTGTTTTGCTTTGCGGGTGGGCACAGCTTTTGCCTTCCCTATTAAACTGTCTTTATCTCTACCCACGAGTTGTCACACTTTTACCCTTCCAATTCTCTTCCCCATCTCACTGGGGCTAAGCTGCCCACCAAGGTTAAACAACAATACTGATCCAACGTAAACTCCGTGAGTAAAGTGAAAGTCTGTAACAAAATACATTAAATAGTATAGCTGAGACTAGACAAACTGTATTTTGGCAAAGTTGGGATACTAGAATTTTGTTTTTAGGAATTTGTATGCACACATGAACTTAAGGCCTGGAACCAAAACAAATCTATTCCCTAGAACTTAGTACTGGTTTTGTACTTGGTGCTGCACAAACGACGTAAGATTCTGCTACCATGCACATGTAATCTAAACTGAACAGAAAAAGAAAAGCAGGCAAAGGAGAAGAAGCTAAGGGATATTTAAGTAGGTAAATAACGTGGCATATGCCTCCAGTATTTCCATGATGACTTTATATATTTATACTGTAACCTGAAGGACTATGAGATGAAATATAGAAGTCTGCGTCATCTGCAGTGATCTTTCCCTGACTGGGAGGTCTCCAAATAGTCCTCCCTCCCAACACATCCTGCATACAAAAGCTCAAGACAGAACCCACAGTACAAAGACAGACAGAGGCTGGAAAAGAAAAAGGTGCTGCCAATGTGATACAGATATATTCTGACTCATCATGGACTACCTAGAGACCAATGCTAATGTTCAGTAGGCTTCCACTTTTTCATACATACATATCAAGCAAAAACAGGTATGTTGTTATCAAATATAGCTTATTCGTAACTATAATGGTCATAAGGGCTCTTCTATATAACATGCAAGTCCATAATAAATATAATCTATAGAAAAAGAGCTTCCCTCGGGACTGTAAATAGCAGTGCAATTCCACATGCAGTTTAATACCCTTGGTATGCCCTACGAGCAAGCTGTGAAATCCTCTGTGTATGTAAGACATGGATCTTAGATCTTAACTTCTGCAGGTACATTTAACAAGGTGTGCGTGCTACATGCAAATTTTATATTTATAGAAATATAAATACATATACATCTAGTATGTGACATACATGCATAGTTTACACATGTACAAATGTGTGCGTGTACAGTAAAATCTGCCTATGTATTGCTGCACAGGACAAGGCAATAGAAAGAAGATGACCTTGTCCCTCCTCCAAAAAGCTCACCATCCACTAGCCCAGAGGAAGGTGGCTGAAGCACCCACAGAGGGAAAATGCAGCCCGTGAGCCTCAGAGCCTGCGCCCCTCAAAGGGGGAGCCTTGGGAAACAACGAAAACCAGCGTGGAAACATCAGTGTGAGGAAGGGAAACTCACCGCATGTCAGCGGGGTGCGAAGCCGGGCGGGGAGCGCAGCGCTGCGCCCCGGGGGGGGAAGCTACGACCCGGAAGACGGCCCTCCCCGGATGCCGGGGCCCCTGCCCCTTCCCGCGGAGGAAAACCTGCCCGCCTGCATGCGGGGAGGTGCGGGGAGGGAAGAGGGGCCGCTCCCCTGGCC
>NW_010515464.1:0-19200 GCF_000687285.1 Phaethon lepturus
GGGAGGTTTAGATTAGATATTAGGAAAGATTCCTTTATGGGGGGAATGGTCAAACATTGGATCAGGCTGCCCAGGGAGGTGGTGGAGTCACCATCACTGGAGGTGTTCAAAAAACGTGTAGACGTGGCAGTTTGGGACATGGTTTAGTGGGCATGGTGGTGTTGGGTTGACTGTTGGACTTGATTATCTTATTTAGAGGTCCTTTCCAACCTTAATGATTCTGTAATTCTATGATTCTATGGAGGAGAGATGGCTCCAAGGAGGCCTTATTGCAGCCTTCCAGCACTTAAAGGGGGCTTATAAGAAAGATGGTGATAGACTTTTTAACAGGACCTGTTGTGATAGGACAGGAGGAAATGGTTTTAAACTGAAAGAGGGGAGATTTAGACTAGATATAAAAAAGAAATTTTTCATAATGGGTGTGGTGAAAGACTGGCACAGGTTGCCCAGAGAGGTGGTAGATGGCCCATCCCTGGAAACATCCAAGGTCAGGTTGGATGGGCCTCTGAGCAACCTGATCTGTTTGCAGATGTCCCTGCCAATTGCAGAGAGGTTGGACTAGACGACCTTTCAGACCCAAATATTCTACGATTCTATGATTCTAAATCATGTAATGGTGACTCTGTTAGTTATGTGATATGGTTTTAGAGCAGCCTTTAGTCCAAAGCACAGTGTGGAGTTGTTCATCTCTGATTCACAGGCATAGCAGAGGTGTCACTAATGTGTCAAACACACCATGAAATTCCACAGTTTTTCCTTTGCACCCAAAGCAAAAGTGCCTAAAGACTCTCAGAAACAAATGTATATCCCTCATACTTTAAAGGAATTGATCCTTGACAGAGCCACTCTACATATAATAGTTATCATGGTAAAGTAGCAGTAATGAAAACCCTCAAGTTCATAGGAGCTGTATTCCCCAAATTGCATTCAGCAGTTGATGATTTGCATGCCCCATTTTACTTCTGCTGTATATGTTTCTTCCATTCCTCCTTCTTCACTGACTGCTTTCGTTGGGGAAAAGTGATTTCCAATCCAGAAACTAAAACCATTGTGGTCTCCTAGCTGCCAGTGTGTAACATAAGGGTTATCTGAGCATCTCTTCAGATGGCCATTCTAATAGGTGTTGATGTTGATCCTGCTTCATTCAACAACTTGTTTCCCTGGAGCAGCTTACGTCTGCTTGGGAAAATTCTGTCATCACTGCCATTTCATTTGTGAATACCATCTGTCCTGGAACTCCCTCAAGAAACAGTCTTTCTTATCTGACTCATGAGAGACATCCACATCATTTGCACTTTTCCAGCAATACTTTCCTGAAGTGCTACACGTCATGTAAAAAGATTCACCTCAATGCTACAAATTAACAGATACCATTAAGTTACCAACTTCACAACTCCCTGTTTGTAACTCTGCACATCAACTGTTCCACTGATACTAAAAGCCTTTTTAAGGAAGACTTAAAACCACTGAGCTTTCATACAAAATTTTTCAATTGCTCTGCCCCTGGAAAGCCTCTTTCTGAACTCTGAGCCAGATTCAAGCAGAGGGCGGTAGTTTTCCTATCTGTGTTTCTAGTAACATGGGTAAAGCCCTAAGAAATAGGGTATTCATTGTGCACAAATAGTAAAATAAATAGATTGATAAGTGCCTTATAGTCAGTTTTTACAAACATGTCTGGAGGGTTTGTTATTTCCTAATCCCCATTTTTAGTCTAAGAAGAGAAGAGCTTTGTCAAAAGGCAGTGGAATCTTATGTTCATTTAACTTCCAGGAAAAGTTACTCTGTCATGTTGAAGAAAGTATCACCAACTTTGACAACATTGCCTACACATGTGTCATGGTTTAACCCCAGCCAGCGACTAAGCACCACGCAGCCGCTCACTCACTCCCCCAAAGCGGGAAGAGGGAGCGAATCGGAAGGGTAAAAGGGGGGGGGGAGAAAATCAGAAGAGTAAAAGTGAGGAAACTCATGATTTGAGATAAAGACAGTTTAATAGCTAAAGCAAAAGCCGCACACACAAGCAGAGCAAAACAGGGAATTCATTCACTGCTCCCCATGGGCAGGCAGGTGTTCAGCCATCTCCAGGGAAGCAGGGCTCCGTCACGCATAATGGTTTCTTGGAAAGACACACCATCACTCTGAACATCCCTCCACCCCTTCCTTCTTCTTTGCCCCAGCTTTATATACTGAGCATGACATCATATGGTATGGAATATCCCTTTGTCCAGCCTGGGTCAGCTGTCCTGGCTGTGTCCCCTCCCAGCTTCCCTCGCTGACAGGCCAGCACAAGAAGCTCGACGGCCCTTGATTACTTAGCAACAACTCAAAACATCAGCACGTTATCAACATTTTCTCGTCCCAAATGCAAAATACAGCCCCACACTAGATTCTATGAAGAAAATTAACTCTATCCTGGCTGAAACCAGGACAACATTATATCAGGACTTCGCTTTCTTCCAGGCCTGTATCTCAAAGACAGCATAAACCAATGTCATATCAGCAAAGTTGAATTCTAAATTTGTTTTTGGCAGTACTGTGCTGATCGTTGCAGTTGCTTGCTGCTCTGCAGGCATTTCCATAGATCCCGAACAGAAACAGGAAATGGTACATTCGGACTCACTTAAACACTCTGTCAGACAACATTAAGATTGATTTAGTTTAGCCCAGGATTCTGTAGCTAATGTTCTCCACTGTGCCTTTGTACCACGAAGGCAGAAATGAGCTGACAACGAGTGTACAACTAAACAAAGACAACTAAAATAATGTCTTTATTTCAGCTGCCGCTGACTAATCTGTGATAGCACTTGCAAATGCAAAAAAAATCCTTCTCCAATCCCTGTTTAGAACTAGTGCTGAGCATCTTCTGGAAGGGACAGGGACTGCTTTTTCCTTTTCAAATAGTTAGTGCCAAATACTAGTGTCCACAATAGCACAGGCATAAATGTCAGTCTTATGGCTGAAGATGGAAACTACAACAGTTTGCTGATCTCCTGCTGTGCTTTGCTGATCTGCTGTAGATAAGTAACATCAACTTGTCCACATTTTTGCTCTTAAACAGTCAGGATTTTCTGTCCAGGGGAGGAGATGACTGAAGACACTGAGATAAAATTTTTCAGAGGAGAATAATGTAAATTTTGGAAAACTCTAAAGCAAATTAATTTATGTGGTTTAACAGTAAGTAAAGATCACAGATTATTTTGTAAATATCCTAATACTAGATTTATTCACTTATGTTTTTTGTAGTTTCTGTGCTTGTAGTAGCACCCTTTGTAAATAAAATACCAAATCTCAACTCTAAAATTATACACCCAGCCTGAGTTAACAGAGTATGTTAAAAATATACTTACATATACTGTATTATAAATACACTAGACAAAATGATAAGACATTGGCCTGAATCCTACAGTTACACCAGTGATCCCATGGGCTTGCTTGCAATGGATTAAGTTATTCAAGTGTGTTTTTTAGATTCAGCCTTCAATACTGGAATAGGAATGTACACATAGTTTGGCTTTATGCCAATTCACTAATCATCATATATTTTAAGTTAGAAAAAAGAAAATTAGCAGTATTTAGTTCAAAATTTCAACTTTTGAGTGTATATATAGAAAATGTTCCCCATTCTCTACATTATAAGACAAAACAATAAGCAAGAATCTGACTTTTCTATACGCACATCATAGAGGAAGGCACAGAATACGCCAATGACCTGTACACACATACCAAAAGTCAGTATGAGTTTCCAGTAGAACAGGAAATTCAAAAAGCAGATAATTGCCCTATATGTCTTTGCACTGACTTATACATCCATACTGACATGAGGAAGATGTATTTTACTAACAGCATGAGTCAAATAATCTAATTCATTACTTACCTGTTGTTTTTTTTTTTTAGGTTATTCACTGGTTATTATTACTTTTTAATATAAAAGTGTGCAAATTTTAAAACCATAACTGTGATAGTTTTACAAAACCGAGCCCTGTACCCCAAATTTACCTATGTAACTTAATATTGTCTGCTTAGCTCCATCAACAGACTCCGAACTGCAGACACTCAGAAAGGGCTGATATTAAAATGAAAACACTGAGCATACAGTAAATAAACAATCAATAAGACAGCAGTGAGTAACAGTTTCAAAAGAGATTGACACTTTAGAATACTGTGACCTATTTTTACATTTTTCTTTTTTTTTTTTTTTTGAGGAAAGATGTGTATTTACTCCACAGCACACAGTATACTCAAATACATCTCATAAATCTTCCTTTGTGTAGTATTTAAAATAAAGTTTTTGTTTAAATTAAAAATGGTCTATCTTTGTGGAACACAGTAATAATACTTATTCAGCAGTTTTTCAAGTCTTGTATATTCTTACTAATAGAGGAAATTCCTGATTCTAGTTCAATTACATCTTTTCACAAGAACTTTTAAAAGTATTTTTCCATATTTCCCTTGATTTTCAGCCTTGATCAATTTTCATTTGAAAAGGTAATTGTAAAGTTCCATGATTCTCAAAACCAACACTAATTGGATATTCAAATGCTCATTCAACCAAAAAGATTTACCAAAGGATGCTAATGATGACATCTTTCTTTTTGTCTAAATACATTGATCGTTCTAATTGTAAACTGTAGGAAGTAAATAGAATCCCACTGTTTGTGGTTTTGGTTTTTTTTTTTTTTCTTCTTTGTTTTCTTTTATTTTTTGAACACTGGGTGTAAATTAAAAAAATCTTACTGGGGAATAAATTAGGATTATGATTTTCAAGATCATTAAAAATTGGGTGTCATACTGAGTAAAACACAGCCAGTAATTCGGAAATCTTTAATCTGTTGAGAACATCAAATTTTAGTTATTTTGAATTTTCACCACCTAGCTGTGTTTCGCTTTGTTTTCCAGCTACGGGAACATACCCTCATATAGTCACAGCTATTAGTCAAGATGGGCATTAAAGGCCAGTCTCGAGACTAGGTGGTCCACTGGGCTACTAGGCTTAAAGCATCACCATTTCTGAAATCAGTAAGCAACAAGAAAACAGCATTGTATTCAAACACTTTTGACATTCCAAGCCGGAAAAGCAAATACCTGTCTAAAGCTAGGTCATCTAAGGAAGTGGACTTTGGGACAAATTAAGCCAGAGACTCAAAAGAAGGTCTGCATATCTGGAATAAAATGTCTGAGATGCATCACTGCCATACTCTTGTAAACATTTGAATTAAGAGACAAGGGTGTGCTGGATGCTTTTATTTGATTGTTTTTTAATATTTGTGAAGTTGTAAATGCAAAATTGTAACACGAAATAAACCAAGATGATTTTGTGTATGTTTTTTTGTCAAAGTACCTTGATCAGCAACACATTTTTAAACAAAAATTTATTTGCCATAGTTACGTAAATATTTAAGTAATACTTAATTTTGTAAAAAATAATTACATCTTTTATTCTTTTCTATCTATACACTCCATTGTTAAAAGGAACTCTAGTTCTGATCTTCCAGTAAACCAAATGTCTATACATAATCAAGTAGAGAGTTCTTTGGAATACATCCCCAAAAAAATAAATGAGGTATTCAGAAAAAAAATATTCTGAAAACCAAAGAATGTCTTCCTGTCTGCAGACTACTTAGTAATTTTTCTCATTTCATCTCTCTTCTGAAAGCTTTCTCTGTTCCTCATATGGGATAAAGTTACACTCCATGAGATAAAGAAACGTCTACATATTTGTACAGTATTTTTCTTCTTTTTATGTCATGGAAACAAATTGCCAAATTGTGTCTGCTTTCTGTGGGAATACTTTAGAGATGCAGAACTGCAGGGAATCCCTTTCTGCCCTCAAGTTCCTCCTGCAGAAAATAGGGCTGGATGGAGGTACGCCCAGCGGTCAAAGGCAGAGGACAACAGATGCTGCTGGCAGAGAGGCAGGCATGGAAAAGGGCATGCCCCTACGTGGGGTGCAGCGTCCCCAGGAACCAGCTCACAATTGTGGACTTGTAACTGAGAAAGCTTGTCTGCACGCTTTGTACAGACAAAGTCATCCGCGTTACCCAGCATACAGCGTGCAGTACCCTCTGAAGCTTTATTAAGTGTACTGAGCTGGTGTGCCCCAGAATTCCTGTAGTTAGCTCCAGCTTGCCACTGAGCTGGTGCAACCTTGAACACAGTGCTTACAGCCCTCCTCTGGCTCTGCTAAAGCATCTGTCCTAAACTGACATAAGCTGCATTTTTGCTTTTTGCATGTCTGTCTGTGCTCACAGGTGTTCATATGCAGACCTGTACCTGCCTTTAATGCTTGTCTCTGTCACTGGTGTGCCTATGTATCTGCACATGTATAGCAACAAGACATGCCAAAATAGTGAACTATCATTAAAGGGAACATTTTTCTATCCAATGTTCCTATGACAGGAGATAATAATGAACTAAGCGTGATATTTTACTTCTCTTTTGAAACAGGTACCCAACCAAAACTTGTGATCAAGGACAACTGACAGTACTGGTACTCCTCCAACTACTGTGGTTAGAAAGAAGTTCAGATCACACTGCAAGACAGCGAAAAAGGTCACTGATTTCACTGCTCCAGGGTTTTGCCAATAGTTTTGAAATACACAGTTAAACTGAACACTTTTTATTCTGTTGTTACGATCAATTTACTATCAAGTTTTTCCCTGTATGTTGAATATAAATGTTAACACTATTTTATGTGAAAGTACTTTCACTGATTTCCTCACATATTCATGACTTTTTTCATGCATACCTCAATAATCTTGGAATTGAGAGCTGCTTGTTTTCATGTTAGTTCATAGGATTTGCTTATGTCTCCATTTATGTTACACTAGATCTGTAGTTTTAGTCTAGGGAAAAATACTGTTAATACAAAATTTGTCATGCAATATTTGTAGTAACATCTCATTTTTAAACTTATTTTAATATTTTTAGTGTAATTCCAAGGAGCAAAATTTAATAAAAAAAGACTGTCTTCAAAGACAGGTTTGCCTGAAGAAATGTATTTTCTATGTCCAAGATGGGATTACATTAAAAATGTTATTTTACATATATGTTTAAATGTATATTTATATTTCTATTATTTACATTCATATTTATATTTATACTATTTACATTTATACTTATATTTTTTTTTTACTACAGACCACCTTCACTTTCATTATTATCTCAGTTAACTGCAAACTGATTAAAGCAATGAATCAAAGGAAACACAGATATTCTCTACTCCAATTTCAAAATTAAAATCTACTTCTTTAGAAAATGGCATAATCTCTTCAATTTAATTCCTTTATTTATTCAATACTTTAAAAAAAGTATATTTTAAAATATAACATCATACTTGTTACACAGTTTCCAAATGATCTGGTGATTTTAAATGTTTAATGTATGTTTGCATGTTTATTGTATATATTCTATTCATAACAAAAATTGCACATTTTGTCTGATATGTATTTTTCCCCGAGAGAATTTCCTATATTCTTGCACTTATTCTATCATGTATGATTTATTGAATGATGACACAAGTAACTATTTAACATACTTTGTTGTCATTTCTGTCTTTTTTTTCTGAAGTACACTTATCTTCCTTGCGCAGAAGGAACAGAATGAATTTTGAATTCTTTCTGTGTTCTTAAGAATGCACTTGTATAGTACTCAAAATTTTGCCTAGAATGTGAAAGGTAGAAGGCAACAACAATCTTCCTTCAAGCAAAATGTTGTGATTTTTCCCTTGCCAATCCGTGATGATCTTGAGCAATTTAATCCAAATGGAGTCTGCTATTTTCACACATGAGTGAGTAACAATTGCCTCTGAGGTGCAAATGTGATGAACCATTGACTGTGTCATTCAAAAGGAAAAGAAGCCACAAAAGCCATAATATATGCAGTGAACATAAGGCTAAATTGTTATCTTCAGATAACAAGTTATTGAACTTTTTTTAATGTAAACTTTACGTACTCTATGATCTTTTCTGTAAACTAGATAGCTAAAAAGACATAAAGGTAATTATTGGAAACCAATTGCAGGGAACTGCAGAACAAAAGCCATTCCTTTTTATAATGATAATTGAGCAGAGCACCAGGCTTAGTAGGATAAAATGATTTCAAGCCTCTTTACGTTGTGTTGATTAGGAGATTGAAAATGTGATGTCTTAATAAAGAGAAATGTACAATTCTAAAAACACAGCTCCTTCTCTGTATTATTTTAAATATAGGTATTTTTCTCTTTGTCTTTCACATAAACTGCACTGCTAAGGGCCAAGTCCCACAACTACAGGTTACTTTCCATGGGACCCTAACAACTGCCCCAGTACAGCTTTGTTAACGCTCAGTCCAGTGAAGCAGATCATGTACTGTCTGCCAAGTCAATCTTCCTTCAGTGGCTCACAGCACAATAGCTACATCTCTTCCCCCCTTCTACACTATTCCCACTTCTGCTAAGGCTCATAAGGTAACTTGGGGTCTCAGAAACGTCAGTCACAAAATGACTCTAGTATTTAGGAGGACAAAGTGACT
Source organism: Phaethon lepturus (assembly GCF_000687285.1). NCBI lineage: Eukaryota > Metazoa > Chordata > Aves > Phaethontiformes > Phaethontidae > Phaethon > Phaethon lepturus. Next base: position 8,509 of record NW_010515464.1, read on the forward strand.
TTTTCTGTGGTTGAGTTCCATGTGCAATCTTAGGCAAGAATCTGAGACAAAAAAAGGTGGAAACCCTGAATAAACAGTGTTGGGTGGAAGTGGTTCTTCTGTTCCCTAAAGTCATGGAGCATTTCAGGTCACTGACATCAAGAATGATGTCCTGTGAATGATGGCCTGAATCTCCATCTGCATTATTGTCTCCTAATTCTCTTTCTGTATCTTAGCTATGGGTATTTGCTCAGAAAGAAAACAGCAAATCTTATGGAGGTAGCTTATTATATTTAACCATCATGATGCAATGTGTACAGTTGCCCCAACATGAAAGATTTCTACATTTATAATTATTTTGAAAGCTTACCTGGCAACTATGGATCTCCAACTGCTGTTATACACAAATGAGGGGAGATCAGGTTGGAAATGCTTCTGAAGTCAGAAAACTATATACCTTTTGTTTCTGCTGTTTTGTTTTGGTTCTTACCTTTCTGTTTGGAATACGGTTGCCTACAGGCAATGATTTGGAAATCTGGCTACAGAGATTTTTCTTCCTATAGACTGTCCCTAAGGGATTTCTGACCCAGATCCTGTTTCATGCCTGATTAAAAGTTACTTGCATGTGAGATGTGGAACACCAGTGTCATACAGGACAGTTCTGCACAGATGTGAGCTATTGGTAATGACACACTAAAAAGCTTTCACTAGTCACAGTTAAAATGAGAGCATTTTTTTTTCCACAACAGACATGGCATTCTGCTTATTCATACAACTAGAAAGTCTTTTTTTTCTCTTTTTCTTTTTTAATGATTCTGTCATTAAGAGATAACATAATTTGTTGAATTGTGACAGTTTTTGCCTCTAAGAGTGCAAAAGGGGCAATTGCCTCTCCCTATAAAATGCAAGGCATAACATGCAGCAGAAACATGTTTCAGGTGAAAAAGGGAAGGACAGATGACTGACAGCATCCTTTATCCTTCTATGTACCTCAGACTTAATGCTATTCAGGACTATTCAGACAAAAGAGATATCAATGAAAAATGTTGATTTGTTAAAAATAAACCTCACATAGAAATACATAGAATTCAGTGATTATTTTTCCTTGGGAAGTTTTCTTAAGATTTCATTAGATTTTTTAGTCAAAAATGGAAAAGAGAGAAAGGAACCCTCCTATAAACTAGTTGCCTTGTAGTTATGGAACTCAGTTGAGATAAAAGACCTGAATTTATATCTATAATGACCCATAAGATGCAGAGATGTAAACCTCACTATCTAAAATTGGAATGCAATGCCCTTACTATTATTTATTCTGTCAATGAATTCAGTTTTGAAAGATCTCATTACAGTCCCACTTAGGAAATGTTGTCAAATTATAAACAGTTTCCAAGAAATTAGGAAAACATATATTTGTTTGTTTGTTTTCATGACAGACTATGTTTATTGTGTTTTGTCCCAATTCTGAGTCACAGGATTTTCACAGTATGTCTGTCATCTCATGCTGTCATACCTGATCTTTCATTAAACAAACACAACCTCTAACCTTCCTAGTTGCAAAGGTAACCTTCAAACTATGAGGTGAATGTATTTATTTTTATCAGCAATGTCTCATTTGGTCTGAAGCATGAAATGAATGTAAATTTTTTTCATTTATCACACTGTTGAATATTAATACTAATGCAATCCAATTTTTAGTGTCAAGAACTATTTCTATGCTGATCAAAGCCTTCAGGAGAAAAGATGGGAGGTCCTAGTGTATGCTCTGTGCCTCCTGTGAGTGCTCTTTGACTCTGCAGCCTTGGGCATGTAAAGAGTGAGAGGAAAAAAGAGTTTGAGAGGCCATAGCCCTCCTTATCTCTCTTAATAATAACTGAAGCTCTTGTCCAATGACACCCATCCAATTTTCTGGAGGATACAGCCTACAGAAATCCATAGACATTACAAATGCATATCCAAGGACAGAATAAGTGCAGTTCTGTTTCTTACCTTTAATGATGTGATAGAAATCTAGTGCAAATTCTTTCAGATAAATTGTAATCTCAAAAAGGGGTACCTGAAGTTAATTATATAAATATCTGAAACCTACTGCCAATCTGTCTTCCATGAAATGCTTGAGCAAAACGGTTAGAGTCATGGGTATATTTTCATGAGGACTACCAAGAAAATGCAACAACAACTGCAATATGTAGAAAAAAAGAATCCATTGAGCCCAAAAGTTGTTAGATTTGTCATCCACCCTGCGAAAATGTACTTAACTGCCAAAAGTAATTGAAATAAAAAATATGCCAGGAGACAGGTGTTCCTAGTGATGTTAAATTAAAATAAATAAATAAAAAATAATAGAGACACAACTCAGTATCAATGACTGCAATGTTGAATTAGACTAGAAGCACAGGAGGCAGGAGAGATTAAAGTTGACATGGATTTCTTTTTGCCCTTTTTTTTTTTTTACTGTTGTGACTGGAGATGTTATAGGTATATTGCATCTAGGAATTTCAACACTTTGAAAAGACAGTGTTTGTATCAGGTGGTTTTAATATGTTTATGTCTGACATGATTTATTAGCAGTTCCTGATTGAAAAAAATAATTCATTTTACTCAATGGTTCTCCAGAGTAAAAAACAAAACAAAACAATTTTTCTTGAGAATTTAGCAAGAATTATTTTTGTTGTAACAGAATAATAAGTGGTACACCTCTTAAAGGTGTGAGGGGTTTTGTGGGGTCGTGGTTTGCTGTTTTTTTTGTGAATGATGAAACCCAAGAGAAATGAAATTTTAACTCAAGTAAAACCTTTATTTAATCTGAACCTATACCAAAATAGATTGCAGTGGGAATTTTCCTCTCTTGCACTGCAGTATAAAGAGGTTTGGAAACAACCATACCCGATTTCTATTATGTCTGAAAGTTACCCATTACTATTAGTATGAAGGAAGTGCAAGTATTTCCATTTCACCTTTTCATTTTGCATTCCATTCTATTCCACTCCACATATCTTCCTTTCTCCCTGCCCCCCAATAATCAGTGTGGAACTGATGATTCATAGTTCACTTGATTTTACATAAGCCTTTGAGCTGCACAAAGTACACAGCTGAAACCAAGTCCTAGAGTAATAACATGAGCTGGTTTGGGGTGAGGGGGGTGTGGGAGCATGATGGTCAAAACTGTATTAGCTCTACAAAATCCTTGCAATATTTCTTAAAATAAACTGCATATTTTCCTGCAGCCTGGGCTCCATTCACTTACACAGAAAAACTCATGTTTCTATTCTGATGTCAATGAACTTTCCTTCCCCTCATTCTATAAAAATCACCTTTTCTGTGATACGAAATTACCTTTGCCTGCACTGTGGCATAAATGGAGTGATTTACCTGAGCCCACACAAGAAATCTGTAGCAGAGAAATTCACTGACCATTTCTGGTCAAATCCATTCTGATTAAAGCAGTAACCACTGAATTACCCCATCTTTTTCCTAAGTAGATTCTGACCAAATATTTTTTGAACATTTAAGCAAATAAATAAACACACAAACCAGCAAAATAATCAATATATAAAAATATATTTGGTATGTAAACACTTTGTACTCACTGAATTTAGGATAATTCCATTTGTTTAAATGAGAACTACATCTGTTTAAAATCAGAGTTGCTCTACAGAGCTGAATAAAACAATTCTGATTAATGTTCCTGTGTAAGGATCTCATCTTTTTTCCTCATTCAAGTATTAGCCCTGTTAGCAATGAATCCTTCAACTCTGTGTTTTAATGATACTCTTGATTGAAAACATTATTATGAACCTATTCCTTCAATTTTATGTAACCATGCTAATTTATTTCAAGTTAGAACCTGGCCTAATGCTTCCTGTGACAGGATATCAGGTTTCATTTGCTTGTCTCCAGAGCTATGCCAGCTGGGCTTTCCAGCTCCCTTTTTAAAGGCTAAAAAGCCCAAGTTCCTTGCTGAAGTGAAAATACGACAAAAAATTTGGGAGGATAGGCCATTCAAAAAAGAACGAGGAGCTGGCATTTTCCATAAACCCTACTTTTAATTAATTAATTTAAAAAATACGTAAAACACCCCCCACACACACCACACACTAGATCTATGTAAGCAAAATCTGAAGAAAAGTTTTACTGAGAAATCACGTCAATAAATTCACAATGTGTGGAGCTTTCCAATCAACTTTCTTACTTGGCCAAAAATGTCAAAGTCAGCAAAAAAAGTGTGTGGAGAATTTCTTTATTCCTTAATAAACTTGTGAAAGAAGAAAGTCTTATGAGTGACAACCCAAAAAAGTGTGTGGAGAATTTCTTTCTTCCTTAATAAACATGTGAAAGAAGAAAGTCTTATGAGTGACAACCACATTTTTTATGCTCTTTGCTGGAACATTTGCATCTAATTCCTGATAAATACACTGAATAGTTATGTTTTACATGCACTTTTATTAAAAAAATAAACAATACTGCAAAATGGAAATCAAAATAATAACTGCCTTTGCTGTCTCCCAGGAGCAATATTAGAGCTGTTATCCTCTATTCTCTGCAAATTACTTGACAAGAAGTTCTACAGATTTGGCTCATAATTATTGAAAAAATACTGTCAGGGCACAGAAAAAAAAGAAGGGCTACTCCATATGGGAAAACCAATCATGAGCAAAGGGTGCATGGGTAGAAATCTCAGGTGAAGCTGGTGAAGGTGACCAAGGCCTGTCGGTGCACTCTGGGAGCACCTAGCACTTCCAGGTTGCTTGGTGGTTTCCAGGAATGCTCCTCAGGTGTTTAGCCCTGATAATCAGCATGGTGGTGAAGATTTCCCGGGGTGAGTTTAAGAGTTCAACATTTGCTCTGTTTGGGGTCCTGGCTGCTCCTGCTTCCTGACTGGGATGCAACTGGTGTGGGAAAGGGTTTGGGTGCTGAGGCTTTAGGAGAAAGATGTGAAAAATGAGGTGGAACTTCAGGGACTGTGGGAACTCTAGCAGGTAAGTAACAGGGTAAATGAGCTCTATTTTGTAACCATCTCAATATTAGCTGAGGTCAATTTTGCCTGTTTAACGTAAAGAAGGATATACTTGCCTCTGCGTAGGCCAGCACATTTTCTTGTTGAGTGGCCCTACTGTAGATAGTCTTTCTCATGCTTCAGTGGGTAACATTTATTTTTATATTATTTTTATCATTATGGGTGAAACATCTATTTAATTAACTCCAATGAGAGTTTAGTGGGTAACTGCTGTGGGGCTGGAATTCTCCCCATATTTTTTTGTTATGTTGTAACTAAGTTAAAGAACCTTCTACACCACATTTGCCATTCTGCATTTCCCTTGGACAAAACCAGAAAGTGTTGATATGAAATAATTCCGGTTAATAATTCCAACAATTTGCCAGAAACACAAGATCCACCAGTGTCAGGTCTTGCAAATCCTCAACGAATATCTGCCTCCAGTGCCAGAAACAGTATTGCACACACAGAAATCACAGACTGCAGCTTAAAGTAGGTCACTTCTCTGAAAATACTTTCATGGATTTTCAGTGAACGTTTCCCTAGGTAGAGCACTTCTTTTACTGCTTTCTAAGGCTATATGAAAATTACTGACAGGCTGGTTTCTTGCAAAGCAATCTGTAAGTAAGCTATTTGTAACAATGACAGATTTAAAAAAAAAATCTCATATGATTACCCATTTGTTTTTACCTAGAATATTATTTAAAATTTTATCTTAGCAATAGTATTTGTTTGATCAATTTATCATAAATACAGCTGTTTTGTTTTCATTTTTCCTTCTTTGCTGGTAGTATCAACCTGTTCTGTCCTATCATGGGCAGGGCTAATCTGGGCTTTAGCATAGAAGTAGTTTTATTCATTGTATGGGTAAAGACTGTATACAACAATGGAGCTCCAGGTTTTGACTGAGGTCTCTTGAGCACTACCTAAAGAATAATAATAATAATAAACTGATACACAAAATCATATCACAGAAAAGACAACTTGTAAAAAATAAGTACTATTTCTTGTCAAAGTGTTGCATTTAAAAAAAAAAAGGTAAATCCATTATTTAGATTATAATTTAAGAGTTTATGAATGTCTTTACTTGATCAGACCAAACTTCTCTCTAGCCATGACCCAAACTGGGCTGTGAAAAAGAATGTAAGAAAACGGCAATCATGTATTGTACTTCCGGAATGGAAGAGAAACATTATGTGAATTCTTGCTCCTTTACCAGGTTTAAGCAGAAACAGGAATACCAGAACTGGGATAAACATCCTCAGCTTCCAGTTGATAATGACCATATTAAAGAGCTACATGCTTTGAATTTAATTTCTGGAGGTTCCTTGTAATGTCTGCTCTTCCTCAGTCATGAGGTTCTGAGAAGAGCAATCATTCAGTAAACAAAGGAATTCTAACCCAGGCTCCCATCATTTGTACCTGAGAGATATATTCATTCAGAAGTAGACTTTTAACTATTTGTTAAGTCTCCGTAGATGTATCCCTTGCAATTTTGTCCAGAAAATAATTGAGAACACCTATGGGTTGCCCCAAACTCTTCAGCACATCAAATCTGGCTTCAGCCATGCTTGGCCTACATTAACAAAGACTTTCAGACCCCATTTTCTGTGTATTCTTATAGTTCAATAATTTTTACTACTTGTGAAACTCTCTAGATACCCAAAATACAGGGACATCTGCTATGTAAGCATCTTGCAGTTGCTCATAAACAATGCACGTCAAATTTATTCTCATAGGCATTAAGTAGATTGTACAGCAGAGATATGCTAATGTACACTTCAGGTCCTGAAAACCCAGATGTCCAGATCTAGTGCTGTGACTACCTTTATAGCCTATGTGTACGTGTGCATTTTTTCCCCTGCATAAAGAAAAGAAAATGGAGTAAAGCATATGCTCGTGTCTGTCCCTACAGAGCATGGGGTTCTACCTGGATGCCAGGGAGTAGAAGCACACTCCTGCTTTACATTTTGGACATCATCTCAGAAGGAAATATAGTATCTTTACCATGAACCAATACTTATTGTGAGATATCTGTATAATGACCCTTTGAACTCATCATTTTGTTTTACATTTTCTCTTGACAATCAGCTATTCAGATGAGATGAGAAAAAAGACGACTAACTCAGTTCTGTTTCTCTAAAACTAAACTTTCTTATAAAGTAGATTTGCACTTGGGCACCATACATAGACGACTAAACAACTTACTAATTCTTCTTGAGGAGACTTAGAAAGCATATTGTTTTGATGGACTCATCCAGTATTTCTTGAAACAACATAAGGGTAACGATGTTATAAGTTAAAGGAAAAAATATTTCATCTTTTCAAAATCTTGAGAGGTGTTGAAAAAATGAAGGTGGAGTGGGTTTTTTCTGAGAGCACAAGTAAGTTTGCTAAGTTTTACACACTCCCACCTACCTACAGTAGAAAGCAGATTATCTTAGGTTCCAGAACAGAACTGAATATGAAAAAAATTACTCAGTAAAGTGATGCGTTTTTGGACCAAATTTATTGTGTTTTAGTGATATCCAGATCAACTTTCCAATGTAGGAAGTTAAACTGTTAGACTTGCAGGTTTACTGTGGATGCCGGACAGTGCATGAATTCTAGCAATACCTGACTCTGCAGGTCAGACTTCATGCACTCAGCTATACATTTTCAGCAGATTTATCAACAACTCCAGAATATTATTTCATTTTTAGGTTTGCTGCACAAAATATTGCATAATAAGACTGATAAATACTATATGCATCCTCTTTTTTAGCCCTCCAACTTTTGGCACTGTTGTTAGGAAGCCAATTTCCCTATACACCTCATGAAACCAAGTGAAAGAAACAGGTTACTCCAGAGGTGGAGAGTCAGCTCCATTTCTAATTGTCCTCTGCAGGAATTAATTCATTTTTAGACAAAGGGCCTCATAACTTAGCCTCCCAGATGCCTAAACAGCCCAGATACCATCTTTCATTTCAACCTTTTCCCATACAGGGATAATTTATCATTAACATTATGTTATTTTCTATTGATGTTGAGTTTGACTATCAAAAATCTATTCTAGAACCAATTGTTCAATAGAAATTTCAGTATCAAGACACTGTATAAAGCTGGTAAGTAGTTACATTTGAACAGGACCTAGCATAAGGTCCTTAAAAGAGGTTGTAGTGAGGTGGGTGTTGGTCTCTTCTCCCAAGTAACTAGCAATAGGAGAGGAAATGGCCTCAAGTTGCACCAGAGGAGGTTTAGACTAGTTACTAGGAGAAATGTCTTCACCGAGAGAGTGGTCAAACATTGGAACAGGCTGCCTGGGGAGGTGGTGGAGTCACCATCACTGGAGGTGTTCAAAAAAACTCGTGGATGTGGCAGTTTGGGACATGGTTTAGTGAGCATGAGGGTGCTGCGTTGACGGTTGGACTTGATGATCTTAAACGTCTTTTCCAATGATTCTATGATACTATAACTGTTTTTACTCCCAGAGGGAAAATTGGTAGGTATTATCATCATAAAAAGTGATAATTATGCATGACTATTAAATATGTACACCAATTAAAACCAAATGAACAACAACCCCTTTCCACTCCTTTCAAATAAATATTCTCAATCTTTTTTTTTATATAAAACTCTGGAGCTGACCACATTATGCCACTGAAATTATATTAATGAAAGCAGAGAGACCAGGAGAAATCAAATGAATAGTTTTATTATGGCACATCTGATTAAATGATCAGTAAAGAAGGGTCTTCTCAAACTTTATTTAGATACATCTTTTCTCTTTCCCCTGATTAGAACAGCTTCTCTGCTTAGGAAGCAGCAGCGTAACACTGCCACCCACTGCCCTGCTTCACACAGGTAAAGTCATGAGGGTAGATAAATGTTCAGGAGTAATCAAGTCTTTCCAGGTATAGTCATGACATCTTTATTAAGCTTTGAAAGCTCCTCAGGGTAAGTTGGGCAGGCTTTACTTCCTTTGTTTTGAATCAGATGGAGTATGATCTTCACCTGCTGCAGTACATTGGCTCTGAGCACTACAGTACCTTTATGTGTCATGTTTTGCTTACCCATTTTCACCATCTTCCTCTGCGGCTAAATACACTAGCGCTTTGCTGCAAAGAAACTCATCCTCTGAGCTATGTCCAAATAACAGGCAATCTCCGTGATAAGCACCCACCTTATCTAGCATATTTAGACAAGGAGAGCTGCTGCTATAAAGTTATAATGCATGACACAACAAGCCACATTTCAGTGAAACCGAAATACTTACTGCTCCAAACTTTTCATTCTACCTTTCTGAATCACTGCATTTGCATATTTCACATGTATTTGAAGGAAACTTTTGCCTTTCTCTTGTCAAAATGACATTGCTTTCACTTTGCTGATGCAGGAAACATTAAAATTCTACTCATAAAGGCTCATGGATGCTATTTGGTTTTAGTTATTTGTTAGCTGGAAAAAAAAGACTAGAACCACTTTAAGCTCCAAACAATATGATTTTTTTTTAATTTCAATATTTGTATGTGGTTTCAAATCATGTATTCACTTCTCTTTAAAATTGCATTCTGATTTGAAACTCATGGTCTCAAAAGCCAATTGGAAATCTTGCTGATTCTATTTTTCCCTCAAAAACCTTCAATCACTACTGGCATTCAAAGTACATGAGATATAGGACATGAGGTGCTGCAGTGTCAAGATATTAGAAATTACTGCAAGGTCTTCTCATTTGAGCACACACCACCATGCCCACTTCTGGACCTCTTGGTATTTATAAATAATGAAGAGGAAAATTACTAGTTTTGCTCTCAAATACTCAGCGAATTACTATGCACTGCTTTCACTCATGTAAAATTAATACACAGGCTTGGTGCCTGGCATTACTTTGCTATAAGAAATTGTATTGTATCTCACATGTATTGAATATAGGACTTAAGGAAAAAAAAAATCAATAAAAGAAATTAAATATAGCTAGTCTCCCTCAAACAATAAAAATCAATGCTATGTTATCAGGTACCTAAGAAGCAGGTTTATTTTCAACATTAATCTGGATAGTAGTTTCATGGTAATTGATTTTTTTATACTTAAGCTGTCAAAAACTATAACAAGCAATGATTACTTGTTTATTTTCCAAATTCATAAAAGAATTGATTCTATGGGGAGTCTGTTTTTTTTTCCCCTGTCTTTCTCTGGCACTGAATTAGTTTTGTCACTAAAACAATTTGTTGATCTTCTTTGTAGTGATGACAAAATTGAAAAATAAATATTCACCAGACCTAAAATGGAACTGCTGTACAGCTGTAGTGAATTTGTATTTGTCAGTAAAAATAAAGCAACCATATCTTCATTATTTTGATTGGTAAACAGTGTTGCAACTGTGATCTATGGCTGAACTAAATGTTGCATTAAATATTATGTTTACATTAAACGGAAAGGGCTTATTTCTGAAAAATTAAGCTAAACCCAGACTATATATTGTTCATCTATTTCAACCAAACTTTGTTAATCTTGCAGGAAAACAGGGGATATCTGCCACATGTATTGTAGTACAATACGGAGCGGGGGGGACAGGAGGAAGGTGGTTTTATTGAAGTTTTTTATGTGAATTCTGAAACGCTGGGAATCCTTACTATAAGGATTCATCCTTACTAAGGATGAAGCATGAATTCAAGACTTTTTTTTTCCTTATTTTATATATATAAGGACGACATATATTTTTTAATATTTTATATAGATAG
>NW_010515465.1:0-779 GCF_000687285.1 Phaethon lepturus
CACTCTTCCCCAAGCCTGTAGTGTTGCATGAAGTTGCTGTGACTCAAGTGCAGGACCCAGCAACCCTTCAACCCTTGTTGAACCTCATACAGTTGGCCTTGGCCCATCAGTCCAGCCTGTCCAGACCCCTCTGTAGAGCCTTCCTGCCGTCAAGCAGATTAACACTCCCACCCAACTTGGTGTCATCTGAAAATTTACAGAGGGTGCACTCAACCCCCTCATCCAGCTCATCAATAAAGGTATTAAAGAGAACTGACCCCAATACTGAGCCCTGGGGAGCACCACTTGTGACCAGCTGCCAAGTGGATTTAACTCCATTCATCACAACTCTCTGGGCTTGGCCATCCAGCCAGTTTTTTACCCAGTGATGAATACACCTGTCTAAGCCATAAGTTGCCAGTTTCTCTAAGAGAATGCTGTGGAAGACACTGTCAAAGGCTCTATTAATGTCCAGGCAGACAACATCCACAGCCTTTCCCCCATCCACTAGGTGGGCCACGTGATCATAGAAGGAGATGAGGTTGGGCAAGCAGGACCTGCCTTTCACGAATCCATGCTGGCTGGGGCTGATCCCTTGCTTGGAAAAAGATTGGTTGGTCAAAAGGTTGGTCAAGCAGGATCTGCCTTTCATAAACTCACGCTGACTGGGCCGGATTACCTAGTTGTCCTATATGTGCCACACAATGGCACTCAAAATCATCTGTTCCATAACCTTCCCCAGCACTGATGTCAGACGTGTACTTTTCCAGATCCTCCTTCCATCCTTTCTTGTAGATGGG
>NW_010515466.1:0-5127 GCF_000687285.1 Phaethon lepturus
ACCCCCATTCCCCGTCCCCCTGTGCCACTTGCGGGGAGAAAGTAGAGAACTTGGAAGTAAAGTCAAGCCCAGGAAGAAGGGAGGGGTGGGGGGAAGGTGTTTTAAGATTTGGTTTTGTTTCTCATTATCCTACTCTGATTTGATTGGTAATAAATTAATTTTCTCCACGTAGAGTCTGTTTTGACTGTGATGATAACTGGTGAGTGATCTCCCCCTGACCCATGAGCCTTTCATTATACTTTCTCTCCCCTGTCCGGCTGAGGAGGGGAGTGAGAGAGTGGCTTTGGTGGGCACTTGGCATCCATCCAGGGTCAACCCACTACAGTCCCTGAGCAAACACAGCGTCTAGGTGACAGGGCAGTCTCAGAGGTCTCTGTGGCTTCAGTGCAGGCAGGATTACTGCTTCCCAAAGAGATTACTATATGCTTGCGCTTGTGGCAATTTTTATGGTGTGTTCAAAGGCAATACCAGAGGTACATCCTCTCAGCCTTCACCTGTGCAACGAGTCCAAACTGACCGCACTGGAGCCCTCTGCTCCCACCATTACCTCCTGTCTCAATCTCATTATTTTAGTGTCTCAGCTCTTTGCCTTCTCCTTACTTACCAAGTTCCTACTGTTGACTCCATTTCATTTCCACCAGACATTTTATTAATTTGTTCCTCCATTTCTGTATCCCTTTGGCAAAAGCCACAGCTGCAGCTCTGGCACTACGAATCATCTTTAACTGACTGGAAGACACAAAACTTAACCTGGTAATTTGAAGTTGGCTAGAGGCAATCGGCAATTAAACCCATTCTCTGGTCCCATAAGCATGTGAGGACACTAATGGCATGCTCTGCAAGGCAAACAAGTCCCCCATGTGACAAACAGAGCATTCTTTGTGAAACTGCTTGCTTGGGTGCTTTAAGAGATAGCGTACCTCGGTTCCATAATGCGCTGGCAATGCCAGAGAAATTAGGGGCCTCTTGCTGTGACAAGTCCTTTTTATTGCAGAGTTTGTGGTGGATTTGGTTCACTGATCACACCCTGTGTTTGTAGGAGGCTACGGGATGAATACAGTTCCTTTTAACTAATGCTGAGACAGGACAACTGTTGTGTTTCCCTAAATACTGCTGCTTTGTAAAAGGTATGATCACGGGGAACTATTCTCAGCAGAAAAGGGAAAAAAACCCTTACAAGCAGTTTTGTTGTTGATGAGAAAGCACAATGAAATCCTTTTATGCTGACAAATAGTTTGGGGGCAAACAAAAAGAAAAAATGTGAACTGTATCTTTAAAAACTTTAGTGGGATTACCATGTTACTGGGTACATCATTGTCCTCTTGTAAACTAGAAGATGCAATATCAATTACTCAACTAACATTTAGACTCCAATTCTGAAATCTTACGCAAGTGAAATAGCCATATTTAGCCTTTGCAAAACTTAATATTAATAGCCAATTTTATATTAAGCATACCCACATGGTCAGTGCAAAATGCACTATTCTTATCCATTTTTCAGAGGGGATACACTGAAATGTCGTACAGATCTACTAATAATGAACTTAAACTTAAGGTTTTTTATAGATTTGAAATCTATTATTGAAATAATTTGTTAGACAGTATTACTAGTAACATATATTTGGTTCATCTGTCAGTACACAAAGGAAACAATTCACACTTCAGCAGGTGTTTATCCTACCCGGATGAAACAATGCACAAATGACAGACCATGAACATATTTACTTAGCCATAGGAACGATGAGGTAATTGTTTCTTCAGAAAAAAACAAGTAGGTTTTATTCTGAGAATTGCATTTTTTCTTTACTTTTACTATCTCTCTGTCCTTCTAAGTATCTTTAATTGCCTCTCTTAGATACACAGCTCCATCAAATGAAGCTCTTTTTTTGCCGTACCCTTTGGTACTTACATACTAATATAGTAATGCATAACTATTTGACCACATCCACAGCATCATATGCAGGGTATGTATTTCCTTCCCCATTTTTCTTCTGTTTACATTATCTTATTTTACCAAAGGCCATGGACAGGCCACAGGCAAGTTCTAAAAAGAAGGCTTGACAATCTTTTGTGCGATCATTTAGAAAGTAAGTTTAAAATTCAGATTCTTTTTGCTTTTCTGTTTATGGGCTACAATTTATGCTGCAGAAAGTGAGCTCCTATGCACTGCGTAACTGGAAAGTGGAAAAATGTCAGAACAAAATACAGCATTCTCTATGATGCTACATTTATCAAATTGTCCTTAAAAGCCTCTTGTTTCTCACAGAGCCAGGGATTTGCAAAGATACATGTGTCTGTGTAAAAATTGTGCCAAAATATACTGAAATTTATGTTCTCAGTGAGACTGAAATTTTAAACTCTTAGTCCAAAATTTGAGGAGAGATCTAAATTCTGGCCTTGTGAATTGTTGTATTCAGTCCATGCAGCAACATTGTTAAGGTGATGATTTCAACATGAGCAAAGCTCAAGCATGTTCTTTTGCCAAGACCAAAGATCATTAATTTTTCAGTTAGGTCCTTCCTTGTTTATTGGACAGTTGTCGTGAACAAATCTTCCAGGGTTGAATAGACCTGGGCTGGTCCATAATGTTCTAAAAATGAACATAATAAGGCTGGATGTTTGCCTGTCTGATTTTCTAATCCTATGATAGGATCTAATAGCAGTCTGTGAGCTCAGGGGAAAAAAGTTTTACTCTCTAGAAAGTACTTACAGTTGTAGAACATATGTATACTACAGTGAAGCCTAAAATTAACCCTTAAATAATTTTTTCCTTCAAAATGGTTTCTAAGAAAATTCAGGCCTACTAACTAAAATACGACCTGTGAATGATGGATGAATCTAAGTGATAAGGCACTTGCTTTTATCTTAATAGATTTTTTTTGCTAAGAAACAGAAAGTGAAATTTTGCTAGTTTCATTCTTTTAACACAGGAAAGCTTCCACACTCACCAGCACAGGGAAGTAGGCAAAAATAACTGTGGCATATCTGATACTGAGATTTTGAGGAGGACTGCTAACTGGACATGATTTGCCAGCCTTATAATTTTTAATGGTACATCACTATGATTTTGTTTTAGATTAATTGCAAATTATATTCATAGAATATATGCCTACAGTAATAGAGCTATTACTTGTTCACTTTGGATTAAGAAGATGAACAGTACCTCCACAATGGAAAAACAGAGGTTCTCAATATTCCATACTGGTAATACTCAAAGCCTATAATGACTCAGTACAACATCTAGTAAAATCTAACTTATATCCATGGTTGAATGACTGATGAAAACACAGCTATCTCTGGGAATAAAATATCCATCTATGATAATGTCTTCAGCGGTACTGAGGCAAAATGAAACAACAGAATGAGGCATTCATGTTCACCTCGATCTACCATTCATAAACGTCCTTGGTAGGCAAAGTGTTGTTATTGGCAAAGGAAATTTCCAAAGGAAATTTGGTTGAATTCCTTTCCATTTCTTAAATTATAGAAGTTTAATTTCAAAATAAATAAAAATAATTTTCAGTAGAACTCAATGCTTTATTTCTTCTCTTCCTCTTCATGCTTGAACATTTACAGAATATTAAAGTAACTGGTATGTCAAATTGCACAGTGTAGTTTGCTTACAAAGAGGCAAATGAAAACTCAAGAATTATTTTCTTTTCCTTAAGCTCATTTGTAATACAGACTGTTATTATTGTACCTTCTTAAATATTATAAAAATCTACTTTATAAAGCATAGTTGCACCTATAGGAATTACGTAGGATACAGGCGCAAGAAAAAATGAGTGATCAGACAGATTCCCACACTACTGAAATTACTCTCATAACCAGGAATGTAGGACAACCGAAGTCTTCAGCTTCTAAAGACATGCCCATATTAAATCTGAATGTGTTCTGTATTCAAGAATTCCCATTTTCTTTATGTGCAGTTTTGAAAAACTTTGGCTAATCACTAATGAATGAAGAATTGTGAAAGTCATGTATGATGAATGCACAAGGACTTCATAAATGAAAGTTTCTGTGTAAGGCATTGAAGATCTGTCTTCAAATCTGGGGAGCTGCTTCTGCCCAATGTTTTCATCTGGATGTGCAGAAATAAAGATTAATGCTGCTGAAAGAGACATAAATGTGTTCATATAACATATGCACTGCAGCTGGAAAATATCTGGCACAACTCGTGTGGAATTGTAGCACAGAAGCTGCTTCAAGAAATGTAATCTTTCCCTGTCTAAAATTCAGAGTATATGAAAAATTATGAAGCACAAAAATCTGAATGTTTATTTGCATACGGAGTCTGTGCTATAATGGTTCCTACCCTCAGCACTGAGTGTCCAATTTTAAAATGTACAGTTTCATTTAAACTATACAGACATAAAACTAGACATATGTTCCATTTCACCATTCCAATTTGTCTGTGAACAGAAGAGAAGGAAATTGCAGATGCGTGTGGGAATGGATTGGATTCTTTATTCTGGTCCGGTTGGAATACTGGACCATAGCCTAAGTCTTTTACTCATGTTGACTATTCTCTTTATATCTACCTGCAGAATAAATACAAAAAAAGGGAATCAGATATTTGTGAATGTAGGTGGGACACAGAAGCTTACTTAGGTGGACTAGGTCTCCCTTTGGAATCTTTCAAAACTGACGGCTTTTCTCCACTGATTATAAGAAAAATGAGGAGTGTGCTTCAGAAGGACTGTTTTGTTGCATATTTAAATCTTAGATCTAAGTGAAGTTGTCAAATGAAACAGATTATATCTCATCTATGTGTAAAACATTTTTATACAGATGAATTTTCAGACCATTTACCAATTTCCTGCTGTATAATTTTCTAGGCTTTGAGAAAGAAAATTAAATTAAACAACAGAGCAATCCAATTGTGGCTGTATCAAAACCTATAAAATTAAGCATTATATTTTACCTTAGATGTGTCATTACAATTATTCTGTAAAAAAGATGTAATTTCCATGGTACCTGCATTTGGCCTAATGAGACAGAAATCGGTTTCATGAGTGTAAACAAGGACCAACACATATACAGAAAAATAAAAATACTTAAAATGTTATAGACATTTGTATTGTGTGCAATGCAAATATGGAGGAAGGGGAAGGGGAAGGGGAAGGG
>NW_010515466.1:5171-22655 GCF_000687285.1 Phaethon lepturus
GGAAGGGGAAAGGAAAGGGGAAGGGGAAGGGGAAGAAAGAGGAGAAATTTCTCCTCTTAAATGACTTTATGTGCTAACTTTACTACTCCAGGTTGAATTTGTTGATATAACAAAAATAAGTAACTTTGATATCTAACCTGTAGGTAGTTTTTTAGATTGAAA
Source organism: Phaethon lepturus (assembly GCF_000687285.1). NCBI lineage: Eukaryota > Metazoa > Chordata > Aves > Phaethontiformes > Phaethontidae > Phaethon > Phaethon lepturus. The sequence goes on from NW_010515466.1 coordinate 5,334, forward strand.
GCACAGTCTTGATAGGGTATGCAGTGTTCTATGTATCTGAAAAGTATCTCATAAAGTGGGGCTTTGATATGGATTCCTATGCACCTGCATTAAAATTACACTTGCACTTCTAATAATTTACAACGCCGGTGAACAGCCGGTGGCATTTCAAAAAAATAAAAAGAAAAATTAAGAGATTACTTGCATGCAAAATCTGTTTGTATGTTTTTCATGCAAATAATTTGGCTGAATTCATCATGATGCAGAAAGACAAAACTCTTATTTAAGCACTTTATATGACACACCAAATATAAGCATATTTATGATTTTGATGAATAATTAAAATGGCATTAAACATCATCTTTCAGTGAAAGATGACAAAACCTCTCTATTGAAAACAAATTATGGAATTAGTTCTTAAATAATAGTTTCAATTTTTTTTTGTTTTAAAATTTCATTTTTTAATGGCTATAATAAATAATGTACTGAGGTACATAGAAACAGTGCAATAGGATATATATGAAGAGGCAATTTCATTTTTTAAACATATTTTATAGTACAGAGAAGCCAATTGAAAGTAGTCATGTTTGATTTATGATAGTATAAATGAAGATGCTAATTTTAATATTCCTTGTATAGTAAAATCATACTTGATCTTAGAGGATTGTGATTACATGAGTTCTTTTTTTGTTTAAAAATAGACATTGTACTATATGAAAAATTGGCAGCTTATCTTTCAAAAAATATGATAGCAAGGCTATAGTAGCTAAATTTATTAAATTTACCTTTCTGTATAGTACTAAAATGGACTGTTATGTCTTCTTTGCATTTTGTAATCATAACTTCATGAATTAGTAATGAGAAATATATTGAAAAGTCAAGAAAAGATTAAAACAAAGCTCATATTAGATGTTCAGGAATGAATTATTCTGCCATTATAATAGACTCCAGTAGTTTCCATCAGTTAGCACTAAAATGAGCTCAATATTTTTATTGTACCACTTCTTTACAACCTAAGCTATCAATACCATGAAACATAATATTACTAACTTACTAAAGAGTCAAGTGGCACACAATCTTTAAAAGAGCAGTTGCTAATAATAAAATACAGTAACACCGCGGTACATTTTCATGGCAAATTTTGCCAGGCATTTTGTGTGGAATGCCATAATTTAATTGCCTTCTACTTCATCATATCTTTCAAAAGCTGAAACACACAACAGATTATAAGTCTTTAAATTCACAGTTTCCATTGAAGAGAGTTCTCTCTTAAATGGAGAGATAGGTTAGAATCAGACGCAGAACAGTGCAGTGTTAAATCTTTAATGGTCAAGGTAATGGAAATTCACACTCCTCTCTGCCCTCCCTGAACTTTCTTGAACTGCAAATTAAGAGAAAATCTCACAGAAACAGCCATTAGCATGAGCAACTGCGCTCTCATTAGTATAGGTGGGAATTATGGCATTGATATCAATGTAAGAAGGATCCAGACCTCCAAAGCAGTGCTTGAATCTTTCCCTTTCTCCATGTCAACCAAACAGTGAATTAATGTTTCCTAGAATATACTTAGTTTTGATTCAATATGACAGTTATTGGATAGTAAACTCAGGAGTTTTGAGATCTAACAGGGTAATAGGTTTGCAGGGACCCAATCCACCCCTCCATCAGCCTTTCAAAAGCTTTCCAGTTATGTGTGATTTTCAGATTACATGTGTTCTGTTCTAAAATTCAGCTGAAATTCTCATTGCTGTGAGTGGGAGCTGCGAGCTTATGTCGTTAGTAGGACTGTAAGTAGGTTAGTGCCTTTCATGCACTGTGTACTATACAGGGCTGTTTGCCCCTGTTCTGTGTGTAAATGGGTCCAAACTGAATACTTACCTGACAGAAATTGACTGAATTTCAAGAAGGAAATGGTTTGGGATCCTAATGCATACTCTCATAAAATTTGTACCTGCTGAGATCTAAAACAAGAGCTAAACTAAAGTGGAATGAATCCAGATCCATTTTTTCTGAACCATACTCTCTTTTGTTCTGTGGTGTTATTTCTTCTGGCTTAGAACCATATAGGTTTCTGTGGTTCCAGATATCCCCTATTTCCCAGCGTCCCCTTTGCTTTCCTTCTTTGCACAATAATACTGAAAAGTTGAGGTTTTTTAAATTAGTAACATTACTTTGAAGGAAAATGTCTACAGACTCCAGGAACAGAATCTGTTTTCTGACTTGTTTTGTGTCAGCAAGGTTAATAGGTGAAATCGATATTTAGCCCAAATCTGAACATCTTCCCTGAGCTGTATAATCAGACCCAAAGATTCAGAACCACACACTTCTTCCAGCCTGCAGATAAAACTTGTTAATTTTTGCCACTGTGGCTATTATACTGCATGTTGCACAAACTAGTAAACAAAGGAGGAAGAATTTCATATTTGATATTGTATATTCCTCTGAATTTGCTTAAGGTGAATATTGAACCAGGGCACTTTATTCGCAAGAGAAAAGATGCATTCCATATGTTGAAAAGCTAACAACTTGCAGCTTTGGAGATACTTCAGCAACGACACAGATTTAATAAAAGATAAAATGAGAAGATATTTGCATTTTGGAAGAGAAAGCTGCTGATTAAGCAGACTTTAAAATGTTGACAATAAAAATATCAATGTCCTTAGAAGGACAGCTTTTCTTGACTTGAAACTTTTTTCGGTTTTACAATGTCTCCATTATCCCAAGATTGCTATTCCCTCAATCCATTCGCTGTTTTGTCTGCGTTTTCCACCCTAACCCTACAAATCCTTGATAAAGTGAAGAACAAAAAAAAAAGGGGACAAATTTTAATTTTTATTATTTGAAATAAAGGTGTTCTTGAAGAATTAAAAAAACCAAAACTTCTCACCTGGTCATAGGAGTTATAGCGTTCTTGAATACATTTTTTCATGAAAACAAACCTTGTTTTGAACACAACTGAATACACATCTCAGCTTATTGTCAGGGAGATGATGAAAAGCAGGAAAAAAATCTGCAGCATTGCTACAGCTGAAGATCTGCCTGACTTGAAGGACTGTGAGGAACTCCTTGTTATTTTGGTTATTCCTTTTTCCAAAGCACAAGTTACAGATGACAATTGCTAATCATCTGGTGAGGAAACTAGCAAAATCAAAGCTACCCGCTGTGTCTGAGGGGTCCCTAAATGCTCTCACGATCTCTGAAACTTCAAAGTGTTCTTTGCAGCAGACAAGAGCATGTGATGTTTTTGTCTGCTCTCAATGACAGTTTTCTCAGGGCATTTTTTGCAATCTTCTTGTGGACATTCCATCCTTCTCTATATTTCTTATTGAAAGTCATATAGCCCCCATTTTCAGTCAGAGAAAAACTATAAACCTCTGATCTGCCAACAGAGATTTCTCCTTGTATTTCTAAAGCCTGCTTAAATGTGTCAATGTCACAGAGAACTACCACTGGCACAGATCCCAGCTTTGTTTGAAACATGTCTCTACATTTCTCTCTTGTTTTTCTTAGTATTACATGAGGATCTTCTCCAAGTTGCAGCAAGTTTCTAGTAACTGGCCAACAGGTTGGACCCAGAGGCTTCTTCATACTTTTCTTACCTATCTTTTTCACTTTATAGCGACAAAGACACCTGCAAATACAAGCAGCTTTATAATTTCATAATTGCCCAACAATGCTGTGAATATTTCTGTTTATGATAGATTCTGAAATTAACAGTGTTCAACACAGTGTGTGTCATGGCACACACAATTCCATGAGAAGTAAAAGAAAAATGTAGCTATTGCCAGTCTTGATCATAATTCTGCTTGTATTTGGTAAAACTCATCCTGCATTAAGACAGTGTCTTAAGCCTTGAAGTCTTACCTTGAAGTCCCCTTTACTTTCTATATTACTATGAAGCTAAAAATGTGATCTACCTCCTTCATTCAGCCCTAAATAAAAATCTAGCTCCGTTTATGATTTTTTTGTTGTTGTTATTTTAGACTAGAGAAAAAAAAAAGAACTGCTATAAAGAAAGGATGGTTTTGCATGTGAATATAAACTTTATGTTTCTGGAAGAAGAAATGTAGCAGAAGCTACCATTAAGTCGGGTGTGTTGCATATTTCAACTAATAGCTTCTTTTGTTGTTATCAGGTGAAAAAAATGCAGGTTTATACATGCACCACAAAGAGAGAGTTACTCAGCCAGTAGCACATTTGTAAGAATCTTCAGCTGCCTTCATATCTAAAGATCTTGCTGATGTATTCATTAAATAATGAACAATTTGCTTGAATCTTTTTCCACTGTATAACTCTCAAGTACACATCAGAAGCACATGTCTGTTCCTATAGATGATTGCCCTCAAAAAGATATACTACATATTCTTTGATTTTTCTTTTTTTAAAGTTAAATGAATAATTATTCCTCTCGGTGCTAATGAAATTGCTATTCATTACCATCATATTACCTTGTTCATCAAAAACATATGCAGCATATGTTAGATGTACATTTTTTTGCTATTATATGACAGTTCAGTAAGAAAACTACAAAACTTTTAAATAACATGCCATTACAGACTTAAGTTTTAGCAAACATAAAACAAAGTTCCTCAAACCTCTTTTTTTCTGAGTGAATAATTTTTGCATAAGTATTTCTTAATTAGTATACTGCCATGCAACAAGTAAAATTATATAATTATATAGCATTGAAGAACTATGATCAATAGTTTATCCAGAGAAAAACAAGTTATTAAAATCAAATAATTGTAGAAATATGAATAGATTATGCATATATACACAATTTTTTACATGAAAAGTTTAGTCTTACCCAGTCTAATCTCTGGAGAAATTCAGTATTTTAAGTACAGTCTGTATTCTCTTTGCAAACTATGATTATTAATTTTTAAAGAGCAAAAATGTGTCACTCCTGATTCTGTTCTGCTTCTATTATGGAGGCAGACTCTCTTAGGAAATAATTCCTTTCCAGGATTTCAGTGAGAAGGCATACTGACTTGTTGCATTGATGGAAACAGTTTGTACCTTGATATTTACAGCCAGTTCCTTCAGAGCTTCTGCAGCAGTTTGAGGCTAGACTGAAGAACTTTCACTCTTCTGCTCCTAAATTTTAGGGGAGGAGAAAAAGGGAGGAGCTGGTGATGACAGAGAAACCATAGGAGAGAGCAGTAAATTAAAGAGCATGCAGTCTGTAGTTCAGACAGCTATTTGCAAAATATAAGTATGTTTTGCAAAAAGAGTTCCAAAGAAGAGTTTACACTGCTACCAAAACAGAAGAAGGTTCTTCTCACAGGGTTCGCATTGGCTGCATGATTATCATCTGTCCTGTGTGCTGCATTTCCTCTACAGACTTTCTTTTCTGAGAAGCAATAAATAAGTTTTGCTTGCCTCAGAGTTAGCCTTTTTCTATCCCTTTTCCTCTGTCTGATTTGTTATCATTTTTCTGTCACCTAGATGAGTACCTTCAGCCTTCTGGGAAGTGCAGCATGATCACTGCAGTATCATTTCTGCCTAGTTAAAGGTCAGGGTAAAAGCACATTATATATATGGCCTGAAAACAGAAATCTTACTGGATATGCTAGAAACTTTGCAGCACAATGGTGTAAAACCTTGCTGGTTTTCTTCAGAAAAAGTCATTGCCACCTTATTGAGAGAAAATGGCAACTGAGCTACCAAAATGTTGGGATACAATACCACAGACGGGAAATTTTGTCTCCCTTTACTATGTGTATTCAACTTAAGTGTCCCCTCAGTTGCGAGAGCCATGTTCAGCCTTCACCTCTACTGGACGCATGTCTAACCAACATGCTGCATTACAAAAACTATTGTAGACAGGTGAACCATATTAAACTTTCTGACCCTCACAGCAAGAATGAATACTTCTTTGTTTAGTTTGTTCACTTTTTCCACTCCATATTTAAAAATATATTGATTTTCAAGAATCCCTAATCTAAATGCTTAATAAGTCAATTTACAGGCATAGACCATATGCAAAAACAGGGCATGCCAAAACAGCTACAAAGATGCAGGGATTCTTTTCAGCAACAGAGCTGTGCACATCATATGTGAGTTGCAGTCAGTGTGCCAAAAGACACCAGAGGCAGATAATTGGCCTAACCTGTAGCATCTAAACAGTACCTCAGTCTGAATGCAGTTCTGCCTGAACAGATGTTTTTAATTCGACACTGAACTTGGGGTGATTTTAAAATTTGGCACAAGTGAAATTTGTGCTTGTAGTTTACCTTTAGGGCATAAATGAGAGTCTAAACCAAAAAAGCCCACCTTTCAGACCATAAGGTAGCTCTCAACATGTACTTGATGCCCAATTAAACCACGGCCTGTTCCTGCAGGGATCACCCATTGTGCACCCAGCTGCAGTAATACCCACATTCAGAAAGGCTATGGCTCCCTCTCGTGTCTTTTTTTTGTACTTCATTGTGAAAAAATGGGTTGTGTGTACCTTCACATTTTAACCACTTGAGTTGGAAGCTAAGCCCCATCACCCAGTGTCAGTGCACATGTATTCCACTAAGCACCAAAACCTTTTCTTTTTAAAAAAATAACCAAGAATGACACATCAGCCCATCTTGATCCATCACTTGAAGGAAAAATCTGCCAAGAATGACATTCTTTAAACCAGAGGCAAAAGGTGCTGTTCAGGCTGTTCAGTTTGAGGAAAGCCATTGCAAATGTGATGGTTCCCTTAGGCCTAAAGTACCACCACCAGCACTTATATTTCGAGCCATTTAGACTGCTACTGACAATCAATAGATCCTCTTCAGTGGAGTCACTCTGACTGTGTGGCAAATGTCTCCACAGGATGATTCTGGGCTCTTCTAGTTTGGATCCCTCATGAGTTTTCATTTGTGCACATGTTTGTAAATAAAGAATAGTCTTCCAGGAAAAATCAATAGGAGCAAACTTCGATCAGATTGCAGAAAGATCTGTCAATCACAGCTGAAAACTTCCAACTCTTTTCTTTTATGTGCAAACCATGGTCAAAACCCAAGTTGTGTCCTCTGAATGATTACATCCAAAAGATGTCTGGGACAGTCAGACTGAGACAGTGTTCAATCTCATGAGTTAGGACTGGATAAGTAACATCCTTGTGTCCTCATGCACATTCAATGTAGGGCAAACATAGAGAATCATTTCCAAAGCAAATGAAGACTAAGTCATTTGCTATGAGGTTCAATAGGTAATTTGCACACACCATTTGTACACTGGCTTACCACCACCAAGGTCTGCACACCGAAGAAATCTATTTTTGGATGAGAGACTGTCAAATAAAATTTACTTGTCATTAACTTACTACCATCGCTTTCCTTCTTCATATTGCACCAGGTGTTATTTAGAGAACAGAAAGGTTGGCAAAAGGCCGGCCACCTCATCCAGCCAAGTCTTTTCTAATAATAGACTCTAATAAATAATTAAACAACAACCAAGCAATGAAATTCTTAAGGGTTGAGTTCAGCTGACACAGCCTTTCATGCCTGCAGCAGTCCCTATCGCAGCAATAGGCATGGCTAGTTGGAATCTCTGATTTCTGGCCTCTTGTCTACGAACTTTTTTGTGCTTTTCATGAAGCGGGTTACAACTCACCCCACAGCAGGGCCCATGAGGTAGCTAAAGGTTGGAGTACCTCATCCATGAAGAGAGACTAAGAGAAGGTTAGGGGTAGTTCCTCGTGCTGCCTTCAGCTACCTGATGGGATGTCACAGAGAAAATGGAGCCAGATCCTTCTCAGAGGTGCACTTGCAAGAGGATGAGAGGAAACAGGAACACAGAAAATTCCAGTTAGATTTCAGAACAAAATTTCACAGCGAGGTGGTCAATGACCAGGCACCTGCAGATGCTGTGCAATCTCCACCCTTGGAGATATTCTGAACTCAGCCAGACAGGGCCTGTCTACTTCAGCAGGCCCTCCTGTGGGTAAAGGGTTGGGCTCAGCTTCCAGAGGTGCTTTCAAACTGAAGTTATTCTGCAATTCTCTGATTGCAGTTGAAATTCCACTGGACACAACTAAATACAACATTGTCAGGTGCAACTATTGTAAACAGACTCACCTCTCCCAAAACTGAAACACTTAAGCAGCAAGAAAATACTGCAAACCATTTTTACTGGAAGCTTTCGTTTTCTATTTTATAAATACCAGGCTGTCAGAAAAGATTATTCAGTCATGAAGGTTCATTGCAAACTATGGTCACAATAAAATCAGTGGAATTGACAGCACTGAGTAAAGATATGAGATGAGGCTCTTAAGAACATGCATTGATGAGATCTCTGAATAGCCCTGTGAAATGCAGATGGAGGAAATCCCGTAGTTAGTATGGTACGTAACCTTTTAACAGTGGAATAATTATTAGTTGCAAAGAAGCAGTCATTGCTTTAATTCAGAGCCCAATATAAATAGGAATCCTGGTTATAAAGCTTCCCTAGACATAACCTGAATAACTTTCTAGTCTTTGTAATCCCAGATATACGTGTCTATCTCCCAGGTATCCTTGCTTCCTTTGCTTTCTGAAGTGCACAGGTTGCCTTCACAATAGCCGAAGGTTTTTTAATCTAAAAGCTTAAATCATTGGCTCCTCCTCTGAGGAGACATTTGCTGTAAGGTTGTTGCATGTGGAATCTACTCCCAGTTCCAATAATTTTTATTCAGTTTACTTATTTTTATCTTAATTTACTTTTATTTAGTTTATATCTGGGTTTCATTCTGTATTTGTTGTACTGGAACACATCTTTATTTGCATAATAGAAATACTAAAATGAATTATTTTAAAAACTGGGTATTTTGTAAAAAGTATGAAAAATGTGACTCTCTGGAACATTTTTTCTTTAACTTTAAAGATTTTCATAAAATGCACAAAGTTATTATTTTTTACCTTATTGACTTGTTACCAGTGGATTTAAGATTATATATTCAAAATGTGAAATGACATCCACTTTCTTCCAAAAATTGTATGATGAGCGCTGAATGCAGAGTTTTTTACATATTTAAATGTTTGATTCTTTAATGTATAAACATTTCCTAGTGTAAACAGAGGAGCTAACAAACCCTCACAAAACCCGGATCACACACAGGGCTGCACATGCATGGAAACAAATGCTACAGAGAGTGCATTGCCGCCTATTTCATTACAAAGCAAGGCAGTAATATGGCAAAATAAAGAGCCCACTCTGAATTAAGGCATCTATAAACACCACAGTGTTCCTACTGAAAGCTTCCCTCTTGATTGCTAGGGTGAAAGCTGCATTTCCGGATCTACTGGAGTATCAAACCCTACCATGACTCTTCTGGGAACAATCACAGGTGATCACAAGTTGAATCTCATGCCTAGGCAACATAGGAGGGGCTTTGCCTTAATCACAGCTCCTGAGAAGCCTGATGACAGTTGCATGGAAGTTCTGGGCAGCTGCAGGAAGGATGAGCAAAGTTGCATCACAGTTTGTAAATAATTATTTTCACAGTCTGTGACCAGTACTAAGGCAAGCTTTTGGGGTAATAACGACCAGGGGGTATAAAAGGGTATGAACATCTCTACCTGCAGTGATTTGTGTTTTGCCCTCCATAGAACACGTCATCTCTCCATCTTATTGTGCCTAACAGCAAAAACTGGCATCCTCTGGCTGTGATTTGACAACGAAGGTGTGGCTAGGAGCATCAAATATTATTTGAAGGTTTCTTAACACTACACTGTTTCATTATCAGTTTGGATGCATAGATTAGTTGATACCTCAGGTAAGGTCCAGCCCTTGTCCACCTTCTATGTTACGCAAGCAGTGTTGTACCATGCTCTCAATAGATATTGATTGTGGAAATTAAACTTCCCCCAGATTTTCTGGTCAGGGAATGAGAAATGGCAGAAAAGATTACTTTCAAAGCAAACGTTCCAGACTGAAGAGAATATAGAGGCTATGCAAGCATTTTATAAAAATGGAGCTATATTATTCACTTCTACTGGAAATGTTCCTCCAAATATGTTTTACTTATCTTATAAATAAGATGATGGTTCAGAAATACAGAAATAATAATCTGAAATACAGATTGTTTTCCAGCATTTTTTAGTTATGTTTCCAACTAACAATATTTAACAATAAGGAAAGAACAATAATCTGCCTGGAGTGCTTTCTGAACTCCTTATTCGTTTTTCAGGCCATGGAACTCACTTTCAAGCGATGAAGTTTCTATAAATGCAGAAATTAATTTTGGAAAAACTTAATGAATTCTGTTAGAGATATAGATTTCACCTGGCTTATATTTGTACTGCAAAAAAAACCCCCAGACAATAAGGACATTACTCAAACTAAGAATATATTACAGATTTTAAAATCTCTCTATATTTGTGTACACACATGATCTCAAATGGAGATAATCCTCTTAAAAAAGAGTCTGAGACCAAAGCAATTGGTACAGTCTTGAGTGGAATAAGCAAGCAGAGAACAGAAAAACACGGATAAAATTGCTGTGGTCTTCCTAGCTGCTTTTAAGCCCATGATACATAAAAATTGAGCTTCAAAGCTCCCAAAACACATTTTTTTATATATCTCTATATCTCTATATCTATATAGATATATATAGATATGTATCTCTCTCTCTCTCTTTAGAGCACCTGAGCTTTCTTTTTTTTGTGGTTCTGGGGGAGGCTTTGGGGCGTTAGTTGGCTGGGTTTGTCTGTGTTTTTTTCTGATAAATTTACAGATCTTTCTTTGATATTTAGCTTCACAAAGTGACTTCCAACTAAAAGATTCTCCTATGCAACCGCAGGGAAACACATACTTGGTTTGCTGAGTATTGCTCAGGTTCTGCATCCCACTGGAAGGAGACAGGTTGTCTGGAGAGATCTTGTTGCATCTTTGTTTAGTCCACAGCTTGGAACATGAACCAATAACAAAAGTGTGACTGTAGGGAGTATAGTCTCTAAGCAAAAGCAACGTACGATTAGTACTCAGTCCTTGAAGGTCCTGCGGATGCGTATGCAGCCCAAATGTAACCTTAAATGCTCTACAGTCCCCTGTGGCTGGCAGCATAGTGGAAACACCCTCTAGCAGAAGGTCTGTTATAAGAAGCTATTTGAAAGCACGAAAAATAAAGGAAAAAAAACCAGCCTAACATGGCACCCTTGAAATGGATCAATATTAGGCAGAGTAGAGGTGGGGTCAGCATTTGGGTCATAACTTTATGTAAGAGTGACAGTATTTGATCATTGATTTTGATGCATTCATACTGATAAAAAAGCATACCTCCTGTAGCCCAATTCCTGTACAAATAGCCAATAAATTATAGACCCCTACTTAATGTAATTTTTGCAGTAATCATCTTCAGGATCCTGTATACAGACAGAGAACAAGAGATACATGTCTGAAGAGATGCATCGGGGTTTTTTTTCCTTGTGTGATTTCTAGAGTATATTCAAATAGAAATTACCTTCTTTGTCTCAAATTAGGAAAAAACAGCCATGAGCCATGAGTGAAAGGCTGATCACTTTTTTTGTACACCACCAGGAGGTGCAATTGATCTTCTTTTTTGCCTTTTTTTTTTTTTTTTTTAATTTTATTTTGCCTGACACACTTTTAATGTCAATTAGTGTCCCATGAACTTTGAAGTTTTTCTTTGACATTTCTTTTTTGGCCTTAGATGAAAACAGTACATAGTCAATATTCCTTTTCTTTTGCTCTTAGCTAAGATAACTGTGACCTGTTCTTTGGACAGCACGGCTGCATTATTTTCTTACGAATGTTTCAATGTCTTTGCTAACCTCACATCCCATGTGTTGCTTTTGCTGATGCAGGAAGAAACACAGATCATGAGAAAAAACACAAACTACTGTCATGATACGGAGATATTTTTGCTTATAGAAAGTGGAAGTCACATTATACTGGATTAGTAATATTAAAGGATGAAGTTCCTGAGACAATTATGCACCATAAGGAGAGAGAACGAGTTCACTGTGAAAAATATTTCTGGCTGTCCATTCTGCTGAAGTTATCAATAAAAATCTGCATTATGTGTTTTGGATCAATTGTTATTCATCTTGCTCTTTGATATGGTAGATCAAAAATAATTTCTGTTCAACTTTGGTGGTGTTTATCATCTACATTATGCAAGTGCAATCATCTATGACTCTGATTTATATGTATTTATATGTAAAAATATTGCTATAACCCACCAGTAAAATCAGCTGTAGTTGTATTTAACTGCATTTCTATAGTAGCTGTTGTGTGATAGGAATAATATAAACTTACTTCCTTTCCTGTGTTTCATCTAACATTCATGATTTTATGGATATGGAAAACACAAGGCCAAAACGTAATGTTCTAAAATATTTGCTGCTGATAGCAGCACTGATAGAGTTGAAGACAACACGTACACAAAACACTTTACAGACTCTGAGATCATGCCAGAGCCTCTGTACCATTACTGACAGACAACTTTCTGTATTGATGAACAGTTGTTATCGCTTCAGCTTCCCTGTGCTGAGTGATGAGGATCTCAACTGTTAAACTCACTTCCTGTTTCTTTTCTCTGGAAAAGTATTACTTCTTTTCAAACTGATCCTGAGGATTCAACAATTATCTTTAATTTCACTCATATTTTCACTCATATTTTCCAGTAAGTGGAAAACCTAAAGACAGAAGCAGGCCTGCTAAAAAATCATTCCTTGAGCGTATCTACAAAAGCTGCATGGGTGTGCTGTTCCCCTTAGAATTTAAGTAATCATTCTTCTGCTCACAATCCATTGCTCCTTTCGGTCAGCACTTTATCCTGAATCCCTTTCGTAGCTCTTCCTTTGAAAGACACACTAATAAGACTAATCTGACTGAGATGGTGATATCTTTGCCCCAAAGCTCCCTTAAATAGTGCCTTAGCTATTGCATTTTTTTATCAGTGTTTAGGCCACATTACTCAGTTTCCGCTCACACCTCTCCATGTATTTGAAGTGTGCTGGCTTTCATTGTTTCAGCTATCTGTTCTCACAACAGAGCTTTATTGTTTCTTCTATTTACTCTGTGTGAAAAAGCATGATTTCATTGCCCTGTGACTTTTCACTCAGCCTTTCTATACAATAAAGCTATATTCCCTTTTGTTCCTTGCATCTGTCATAATTTGCTTATTACTAATCTTCCTGAGGATAATAGACTCTGTTAATTCATCCTCTTGTGATGGGAACAAATTTATAGTATTCTGTTGTTTTCAAATTTTATCCTGTTGTTTTAAAAAAATGAAGAAAAACTGGTTGTATTTTTCATTTTCTTATCCACAAAAGACAAAAATGTATTTAGAAGAAGTATGAATTCTTACTTGTATTTTTAAGGAATAAGTAGTGATCCTGGATGTAACAAAAAATTCATAATTTGTCTGGTAAAGATGGGACAACAACTGAACTCCTAAACCCTTGTTGATGTAGCACTTTGCTCCCTGTCCCTCCAAAGACTTCTATTATGGAAACCATGTATTTATTCTATATCTAGGTAATAATGCTGGATCCATCCTTATTACCTGCACTTTTTGTACCACAGCTTGGAGCTGATGAATCTATCTTAAAAGACAGTGCAAACTCTGAGCAGTAACAACTCCTAGTAATCACTGCAGAGATCACTTTGTCCTGCAAAGAAAGGCCTTCTCAACAGCTTTATGCTCGTGAGTGCTTGCCACCGCAAAATGAAAAGGACATGTTTGCAGAAAGGCAAAGATGACTGTGCTTGTACTCAATGTCCTGGCTTCCAAACAACTGGATCACCGCAACAAACCAGAACCTCTGCTACTTTCTTTCAGAGATCTGCTTGCAAAAATGAACACCAAAACCATCACCTTGAGTGAGACACGTAGCACATCCAGCACACTAACCTGTCTGAGGGGTGACACTCACTGGATGCCATTTCATTGGTAGCACTTCCTGCATAGAGCTAGGAGCTGCAATTACCAGTGGAGGTACCCCTTCTGCTGCTGGTGGTTCTCATCATTGCCTATGCAGGCATGTTCAGTGAAAAGGGTTGGGGAAGAAAGTGGCAATTTTAGCTATTGAATAGTCCTTGCAGTTGCAATGTGATAATTTTTCAGCCTGTTCAAATAGATGTTAATTTTTGCTTCTCATGGAAAGTCAAATGACTGAATGGCAATCAGTTCTTTAAAAGATTATGGATGATGAGAAACCAGATAGATTACCCGTTTCATGAAAAGTCCAGTCCTCAAAGTTAATAGTCCTGAGGCAAGGATCTAATATTTGGAAAGCAGTCTTCTCTGTCATATGAAAAACCTGTGTTGAAAAATGTGTGGTGAAATAGGAAACATATGAAGTTCATATTAAAATAAATGCACTTTGGGAATATCAGTGGTCCAGAAGCAATCTCTTTGGGTATAACCAAAGAGCGCTCTCATCTACTGAGAGATACTGGGCCATTGCACTTGTTAGTTTGTTTTCAGTTTCCCTTCCAAAGCAAACTACTGGGCTGCTTCTCACACAAAATCCAGGTGGTGTCTGGAATACACTCTTCAGGGGAAAATCTTGTAAAATTGTGAAGAAACTGCGCTTTCAGCACAATCCTAGCAGACTGCATTCCTTCCTGGCATCTATCAGTGCCACAGGTACTCTTGGAGAAGAGGAAAACAGCTGCATATTATTTCAAGAAGTTTGGACTGAAACGGCATACATTACATAGAAAACAGCGCCTTAAGGGCATGGGGGAGCCATCCACAGTGTGGCTCAAGCACCTGTGTGCTTCAAATGCTAGTCTGAACCAGTGTGGTCAAAACTCACTCTGTATCGTTCAATCCCAGGGGTCAAGGTTTCTCTGGAATAGGTGATTTAGGGTGTCATGGCATAGCATGGAAGTTAGGAAAAGGAGGTTCGGGTTGCTGCAGATTGTATCATTCAGAAATATAGTGTGAAGTACTCCGTTCTGATTTCCATCAAAATAAACTGTGGAATACAAATAGTAGATGGTGACAAAAACAGAGGAAGGGGTTGGAATCCTCCAAATTCTCTACACAGCAAGTTAGTTAAATAGTAGTACAGAGCCTCCAAACTGAAGTCCCAAGGCCCAAGGTTTTCAGATTTTTAAACAGCCTGATATATTGCCTCAGCTTTTACAGGGGTTTTAGCGATACAGATTGTAGAAGTCTGAGCACTTCAGCAAGCCAACAGTTAGGACTCCAGGCAAGATTTTCTTCTTTGCATTGGTAAATCAGCATTTTGATTGACATCCTTCCGTTTGCCAAAAAAACCCCTTATTAGGCCAGTGCAGTGTTATGGGGAGAACATTCCAGCAGGAACCTCAGGCTAAGTCCACCCCCCCAACCTAGAAATGCAACTCTAATGCTTCCAAAGGTAAAGCATATTTCTTCCTGTCTATTCAAACAACTCCTTATCAACTATGACTTCTTAAGTCCTTATTCTGCATCTTTAAATATTACTGTACTGGATATACATGCTGGAAACATAAGCAAATGATTTCTACCTAGTTCTTCAGTCATGTTGGTAAAAGGGTCACAGTTGTGTCACCCGGTCTTCACTGAAGTCTGCTCTAATGCATCCTCAGTGGATGTGTTCCAAGGTGTTCTTATCCTCTAACTAATTCAAATATGTGTAGTCATGCTATAATTATTCCTCATCTCGGTGTAATACAGATCACTGAAATTGAAGTACTTGCCCTTACATTCTGCTCACACCTAGACACTATATAAGAGAGGAAGGATAAAAGATTCCTTATATCCTATTTTGTATCATTCCTGGAGAACTCCCATATCCTCAGAGAAGAAATACTACAGCAGCCCATTTTTTCCCTTTGAAATCAACCATACAAAGTCCCCAAAATCATTCAATTTTTGTCGTTTTCACTGACTAGGGCCCAAGGTTGCATGGCTGCAAGTTAAGCAGTAGTAGATATTTAACTTCAGCATTTAAGCACAGATTAATTTAAATCTCTGGCAATGTCTTCAAAAAGCCTGTGTTGCAGGAGTCCTAGTTTCTATTGACTTCTATGTATCTTATTATCTCAGTTTCTTATTTACTTTGCTCTGCCACAGATCTCATCTAAGGTTTTTGATTCACCATAATGTTACACTACTTTTATATTGAATCTAGTGCTATGCTTAGCAAAATGGAGTAACACAGTGGCGTATCAATTTTTAATGAATTTTTAATTTTAAAAATTTTGAATAGTATCATTACAAAGTCATTTAACACATACAAAATAAAAACACATAGACAAGCCTTATATTGAGTTTCAGTCTGGAAAAGTACCACCCTGTGAGCTGAAATCAGTGTAAAACTTTATAGCTTTTGGTGGTTTAACAAAAAGCAGATGCAGAAGACAGTCCAGCAAGGCAAGTAAATCATTAACAGTCTGTGAACATGAAATTGCCTTATGAGAAGATTAAGGAACTGCCAGACATTGCTCAAATAAAACACTGATACAATTTCACTCTTAGCAGATAGAGAACAAAGTTCATTCTTATTTATATTAGCACCTGAGCTTAAGTTGCGGTTAAAACCATCACACCACCACTACATCAGTATCACTTCACTGGTGTATTATTTATATAAAGATCTAGCTAAGAGCATGATTTCCAGATACCACTCATAAATATTGGTGGTGTTTAAGCTATATATCAACACACAGAGGTAGCTTTACAGTTGTGCTGTGTCTGTGTAGTCTTGAATAGGGTTCTAGATATTTCTCACACAGATATAATACAGACAACCATAGTAAGCATCTATGAATGAGCAATGAAAAACATTCAGGTGAAATCTCAAGGTATATTTAGTAAAACTGACAATTCTGCAGAAAGGACAGAAAATATTTCTATAAGGCACATGGAGAACAGGAAGGTGATTTGAGACAGTCAACATGGCTTCACCAAGGACACGTCCTGCCTGACCAAGCTAGTGGCTTTCTATGATGGAGTCACTACATCAGTGGACAAAGGAAGAGCTATGGATTTTGTCTGTTGGGACTTCTGTAAGGTCTTTGACACAACATCCTTCTCGCTAAATTGGAGGGATATGGAGTTGATGGGTGGACTGTTCAGTGGATGAGGAATTGGTGGGATGGTCACATCCAGAGTGTAGTGGTCAATGGCTCAATGTCCACATTGGAGATTGGGTGACAAGTGGTGTCCCTCAGGAGTCTCTACCGGGACCAGTACTCTTTAATATCTTCATCAGTGACATAGTGGTATTGAGTGCACCCTCAGCAAGTTTCCAGATGACACTGGAAACCACCAAGCTCAGGGATGTGGTTGATACCCTGAGGGATGGGATGCCATCCAGAGGGACTTGGACAAGCTTGAGGAATGGGCCCGTGTGAACCTCAGGAGGTTCAACAAGGCCAAGTGCAGGGTCGTAC
>NW_010515466.1:23615-24329 GCF_000687285.1 Phaethon lepturus
ACAAAGATGGGGACAGACTTTTTAGCAGGGCCTGTTGCCACAGGACCTGGGATAATGATTTAAAACTAAAAGAGGGTAGATTCAGAGTAGCTGTAAGGAAGAACTTTTCACAATGAGGGTGCTGAAATACCAGCACTGGTTGCCCAGAGATGTGGTAGATGGCCCATGTCTGGAAATCTTCCAGGTCAGGTTGGACAAGGCTCTGAGCAACCTGATGTAGTTGAAGATGTCCCTGCTCATTGCAGGGGTTTGGACTAGGTGGCCTTTAGAGGTCCCTTCCAACCCAAACTATTTTGTGATTCTATGATTTTATGATTTTTAATAGATGCCACCTGGTTCATCGCCATTCTGAATTTCTAGAAAAGAATGTTCCAACAGCTCAGAAATAGAATAATGTCTTTAAAGCTAAGCAAAATGAAGCTGATGACAATTCCACAGCGAGAAAAGAGTGTTCCAACAGCTCAGAAATAGAATAATGTCTTTAAAGCTAAGCAAAATGAAGCTGATGACAATTCCACAGCGAGGCTTGTTTTTCTAGGGCATGCTTGATCTGGTGCCCATGAACTCAGAATCCAGACTGAGTTCAGTGGATACTTGAAAGTAGTATGTCTTTATTTCCTCCTTTATGGTCTGTAATGACTCCTTATAAAGGTTTGGAAGTCATAATAATGAAAACCCATCAGTTTTAAACAAAATTAATTTTTATTATTAATT
>NW_010515467.1:0-15088 GCF_000687285.1 Phaethon lepturus
GCTGGAGAGCTGCCCGGCGGAAAGGGACCTCGGGGTACTGATTGACAGCTGGCTGAATATGAGCCAGGAGTGTGCCCAGGTGGCCAAGAAGGCCAACAGCACCCTGGCCTATATCAGAAATAGTGTGGCCAGCAGGAGTATGGAAGTGATTGTGCCCCTGTACTCAGCACTGGTGAGGCCGCATCTTGTATCCTGTGTTCAGTTTTGGGCCCCTCACTACAAGAAGGATGCTGAAGTGCTTGAGCATTTCCAAAGAAGGGCAACAAAGCTGGTGGAGGGTATGGAGAACAAGTCTTATGAGGAGCAGCTGAGGGAACTGGGGTTATTCAGTCTGGAGAAGAGGAGGCTGAGGGGAGACCTTATTGCTCTCTACAGCTACCTGAATGGGGCTTGTGGCGACGTGGGTGTTGGTCTCTTCTCCAAAGTAACTAGTGGTAGGATGAGAGGAAATGGCCTCAAGCTGTGCCAGGGGAGGGTTAGATTGGATATTACGAAAAATTTCTTCACCAAGAGAGTGGTCAAGCATTGGAACAGGCTTCCCAGGGAGGTGGTGGAGTCGCCATTACTGGAAGTATTCAAAAAACCTGTGGATGTGGCAGTTCGGGACGTGGTTTAGGGGGCATGGTGGTCTTTGGTTAATGGTTGGACTTGATGATCTTGAAGATTCTTTCCAACCTTAGTGATTCTGTGATTCTGTGAAAATTTATAGAAGCAAGATAATTCATTTCCCTGTCATGGATTGTCCTTAGTCACTGCTATGTACCCACATAACATGCCAATAATGTCATTATAGCAAAGACTTGCATGCTAGAGACAGGGCTGATGCTGTCAAAGTCATTTTACACCAAACAGTCTTTGCTACTTTTGTTTGCCAATCAAGAAAAGTCCTGTATTCTTCATACATCTAAAGTGTCTGGGAAAAAATGAGTAGAGGAGACAAGACAGCTTTAGTATTAGTGCTTATGTAGTGGAACACTGACAGTGTTTTGTTTTCTTACTTAAACATGGCAGGACAGGAGAACAAAGAAGCAATCCTAAATAATAGTTATTGCAGTCACAACCTCTGAATTGACTCTAAAATGGATGCCTTCATATAAGAAAATTACCCCTACAGTTTGTTATTCCCAAAGGCTGAGTTTGCAAAGGGCTTTTAAGAACAGAATTCAGAGATAAAGCAAGGTAAGTATGAAGCCAGCAGCTAAGCCAATGCAGTCAGCAGAATGTGTTCCAAGAAAGAGTGATGGAAAAACACTTTCTTTGCCTAGGTTCCCCCGCTCCAGTGCAAGTAGGCATCTCACAAGAGCATTTTTTTTAAATCAGTAAATAAGAGGAAAATCAGCTGAAATATCTGCTACTTGGTTACAGCCATCAGTTGTGAAATCTGGTTTTATGCTCCTTCTCTTTGCCTGCCTAGTTTGGAGCCTGAACTGAAGATGACATCTCTTGTATTACAGGACTTTGTCGCAATCATTAGTACTTGCTGGAGATTTCTCTAGAGTTGTCTTGACATACTTGATTTACCGTAAATAACAGGCATTGAAGCAGGACCTTGTAACTACCTCTGGAACATCATTCATTTCAGAAAGTCTCCACCATTTCTCTTTTGACTGAAGTGTTTTTAGCAAATATGAATGAGATGAATAGATGTTTCAGCTGTCATAGACACAAAAAACCTGATTAGAAAATTTTCAGGATTTGGTTATGGAGACTTTGAATAGCTTGATGGTTTCAAGAACTGGGATGTCATGAAGGGATTTTTAATCCTGGTTTTAAGCAATTTGGAGTAGTCTCACATGCTTAGCCACAAGTTTTATCTTTGGGCTTAAGACTCTTGATGGACTTTTCTTCTGTCAATTTGTAATAAGTGCTTTTTGAATCTATCACAACTTTTGGAATCCAGAACAACCTGTGGCAGTAAGCTGCATGATTTCATGTTTTGCTGTATAGGAAAATTAATCTTTGTATGGGTGTGTATTGAACCTGCTACCTAATATGCTAGCTCTTGTATGATAAGCAGGATGTTATTTTAATAAATTAATGGTACCTAATTAACCCTTTTCACTACTCATTACTTTTGTCTACCTTCATTTTATCTACTCTCATTTACCTAATTTCAAGGCTGAAGAACCCTAGACTATTTAGGCATTTACCTCCAGGAAATTGTTCTCTACTTTTAATCATCCTGTCACTGTCCAATGCCGTTGCAGTTTTGCCATCTTCTTTTGAGATGTTGGTGCAGGGTGAGGTTCAGGACAAAACTAGATGTAATGTTACTGATACGAGTGCACTATTTATGTATGTAATGAGCAAAGAAAATTTTCTGTCTTGGCTGTTTCTTTCCCACTAACTGCTTACAATTAGGTTGCTTTTTTTGTGACCACTAGCAAGCTGATATTTTCATAGGATTGACTATTACCATTTCAGTGGGGTTTGGGTTTGGTTTTTTGTTACAGAAAGGCATGGATGAACTGCCCTCTACCTCTGGCTACTGTCTCAGTTTGGAGCAAAATATAGTAGTTTCTTTCTAAAACTTAATTGAATAAGGGAGATAGCCCCCTCAAATTTCAGCAAGGTTATTAGCCACTGTAGTATTTTCAAATGCTAAGTATTTTTATGAATTGGGCTTTAGGACATACATATACATACTCTCAATGCATATATAGCTGAGTTTTAGCCATCTTTGTTCTTGCACTGAAAAGTTCTGCACATCACAAGTGTTTCAGTTTTGAAGTCTGTTCTGTATTCAGTCTGTTTTCAGAGATGAACTTCTAGTTTTATTACATTTTAGTAGGAACTGCAATCTCTTCATCAGTGTGAGCACTCCTGTGTCAGGCGATGTATCATGTGTGAAATGAGAATTCTTTTAGTTCTCAAAATAGCCTGTCTGCACTTGAATCTTCCTTAAATTTCACCTTTAAAATTACATCATCTTTAAGAAAGACCATGATAATATGCAGCTGCTTTGGGAAGGCAAGGAAGAGAGAGTAGGCATTCAGTTCCCACTGGTTGGCTGCATACAGGCTTGGAAGCAAATGCTCAGGAGCCATCAGTGGTGAAGCAGCCAACTCTCACATTTCAGTGGGCATCTAGTGTCACTATACAAGAAATCTGTTTTTGCAAACAAGAGAACCATATTTTTAATAACTTCTGATGACAGTTCCTAAGGACCACACCTTTTTCATTCCCAGCAATGGGAGGTTCTTACCACACTTGGATATGAAATCAGGCTTATAGCCAAAAATATGTTCTCTTCTTTTGACACTTTGAGGCCTGTTACATTGACAGAAAACCACACACCAGCAGATGACAGAGACACTTCAAAATTCAGTGAAATGCAGGTTCAGATTTATCCATGTTTGTGATTACATTTCCTAGGAGTTTCCAGATCTTTCTTAGGTATAAGCCTGTGTAGTTATTACAATAAAACACATTCAGTAAACTTGCTTGCACTGAGATTTACTCCTTTTACAAACCAGTGCAAACTGGGAAAGCTGATCACCTTGCTGCAGTTCCTTAGTTTCTTCAATTTGGATACTAGCCACGGTCTCCTGAAATTTGTTCATAATCTTGTAGTTTCATTGTTTTGAATACTAGGTTTTGTTCTGAGGAAAAAAACAGTTACAGACTGGATAGAGCTAACCAGCTATGTATTTCTTTCCTAGGTATTCCCATCCCCTTTGAAGTTTTGTGGGTTTTGTTTTCTCTTCTTTTCTCTTTGCCATGACTGATATTTTTTTCATTTTTAGAATGATCAAATAAATATTTTAGACTGTTCTTTTATTTTCACAGAATTTCTATAGTTTATGGTACACAGAAGAAGCACGCAGAAACCAGGTTGCTTACTATTGTATTCCAGAAGCAACCCAAAGAATAAAGTCCTCTAAGGCCACACCTTCACTGACATACCAAATACCTAGACAGATTGCCTGGCACTGATGCTTTCTGAGATGAAACAGCCCTCATCTTTGCTAGTAAACTGTCTTAGCCTTCAAATCGGGAAGGCTGCTTGTAAACAGCTTATTGTTAATGGCATCTGAGCTGTTCCAGCTGCCAAAGTGTGTTAGGAATTGTTTGGTTCAAGTACTGGATGAAATATTCTAGATGATCATATTATAGTGCCAAGAAATGTTCCTGGTCAATGCTTGAAGTTAGTAGTACAGATGAATTTTCACTGTGTCTCAATGCACATTTTTCTTGCTACTGTTCTAATATGCGAAAGGTAGAGCCTTATGGAAGGCTAGGTAAAGTTCTACAATACTTCATCTGTCTTCTGTTTATATGGGAAAAAGTCAGGAGTAACTCCATCCCATAAAGAAGACTACATATGAAGCACTAGAGTTTTAATTTTCGTAAATATCCTCATCTTCTTGGAAAGTGTTTTGTTACCAGATGCCCAGTACCACATCTTTGACTATACATTCTCTTAATTTGGGAACACTAAACTTGGGATAAAATCTTGGAATTAATTTTTTTTATTCACATGGATAGAACTTAGTTTTATAAGGAGGTGAAGATTTGAACATGGTGGGGGAAGAAAAACAACCCAAAAGGTTTGAAGTAAAAATGCAGTGGGTGTGATGGAGATTGAGATTAAACAATCATGATTTTGAACACATTTGAAAACCTGCCTGAGTACAGACATGTTTCCCTTGACCCTCTGCAAGCTGTAAAGACTCCAGAATGATTCAGATGAAGTGCTCTTGCTAGAAGTTATTATGACAGTGGAGCCATTTTAATTGCAACAGCCAATGTACAATTCCATTCCCATTTCCTCTATAGAAATGAAACAGTCAGTCAATCAGCTAGGGCCAAGTTCAGTCTGGGCCTTCTCTGATGCGTGATCTGCACGGTTGGGGCCTTTAGGTAATTGTAGCAGGCATCTTGAAACACTGGGTATAAGAGAAAAAAATAGGCTTTCAACGTCCATCTGCATTTTGTAAAGTAGACGTTTCAAGATGCATCAGACCGCTATGTAATTAAGTAGGTCATCGGTGTCAGTCCTCATAGCAGTTCAATTCCAGATGTGATCACCACAGTATAATGAAAAGCTTTTGAAAAATATCATGCATCTCTAACTGTGGAGAGTTCGTCAGTTCTTTTCCAATAGTTGTCTATTTTTTGATTTTGTTGTTAGACAGTTGTTTCTGTGCAATAGCAACCAGAAGTGGGGAAGGAAGTCAACTGCTGAGTGGTCTCTCAATAATGGGCATATGTTTATACTAGTGCATAGGCTTGTGCTGTGGAATTTGTCAAAACTGTTGCCTCATTATATTTTTAAATCTGCACTCAGAAGACAATCTTTGCTTTAGGGAAGAGGTTACTTTCTTTTATTTGTGCTTTATTTGTTAATTGATGTCCCCTATTGTTAAATTGTGTCTGGGAAATTTTGAATACATATACCTGCAAAATCATTTAATTCCCATGTAGCTCATCTTCATACCTAGATACAGAGATTTTTCTAATTTACCTTGAAAAATAGTTTGGTGAATTTTGTACAAAAAAAAACAAAAAACAAAACAAAACCAGAAAAACCCCAACAACTAAAACCAAGTCAGTGAGAGTTTTATACTTAGAAAAAAATTTTATACATGCTGCATAGGCATATCTATTAACTTACTTTTAATGTGATGATGGTTTTTTACCCCATTTTCTTTTGCTGACCTAAATTCTCCCGAAGGAGAGTAGTAGTAACATAATGGTTTCAAACTGTAGATACTTCTTGTCAAACTGGAGTAGCTAAATTTTGGAAAGAAGGAATAAAAGACTATTTATTTAATAATAAATAGTACAATGTATGTACTAAGAACAAACATTAAAACTCGCCACTTAAAAATTTATTTTCAAGTTAGTTACTGACAGTTGTTCATACTGTTGATACAGTTGCTACATGGAACTGTAGAAGCCCATTGGCAAAAATCAACTTGCTGTACTATTACATTTGTCATTGACTAAACAAAGGAAAAAAAACTCTAATGACGTTTTCGTTGGTTGCTTTCCTTCACAAATAAAATGACTCCCTCTAGCACTGAGTATTTTTACAAAGCTGCTTACAACATGCTAGGAAGTATTAATAATGAAATTAAATTATTAAATATCCATTATGGAAAAACAACATAAATGTTTCATAGCCATATTTGTGATACAGCATTTGCAGGTGCAATTTCAGTAACTAATGAATGCAATTATAACCTGGACATTTAGGTAGTTTAAATGTGAAGATAATTGGATAACTGCTTGTTCTAGAAAAATTAATATTAATAAGAAGGTCTTGTAGAGGAAGAAAATGTAACTTGGAAACTTTTGATGTTCTTGAAAGCGATAGTTTACTATGAGTAAAATGCTGTCATGAATTTTGCTTTTGATCATTCAATTATATTTTGACGTAACTTCCTTGTGTAGAATAAGAGAGAGAGATACTGGGATGAACAAAACACAAGACTTATAATAAAATGAGGATATTTAAACTTTTCTTTTTGAGATGTTTAGAGGGATATTTGTGGTAACTATGTTGTTTAAAAGGCTTTTTGCTTATTTTAGGATACTGTTTTTTATAATTCCTTATAATTTTATAATAATTCTGGACACTTTTGAGGTAATTTTTTTATTCACAGTTCTGCTTCCTGATTGGAAGTTTTCATAGTTGACTAATGGAAAAAATAGGATATGATATTAATTTCTTTTGGGTTTTTTCCCTTCCCTTTCATTAAATGCTACAGCAATGATTTTTTCCAAATCTTGAAAAAAAAAAATGGTAAAAAAATAGAGCAGGGACAACAGTTGACTCTGTTCTGGCTAGCAACATTAATCGGGAACTAAGTTGACTTAAAATAATTTTTGATCCTAATGTGAGAAAGATGTGTGTGACCATGAGAAAAAACAAGTAATAAAAGCAAGTTTTCATACATTTCTGTTTACCAGTGGTGCTAGTACACTTTCCTTGGATTCAAACACTTGAGTTGGTAGAATTAGGGAGAAGCAAATCATCTCTTACAACCTCCTCCTTCTTGATAATAGGAATAGGTTCTGGAAACTGCCAAATACATGAAACAAACTACTAAAAAAGAAATCACTTTAAGTCTCATATTTTCTAGTAAAGTAGATAAAAGCTCTATTTAATAACATTAGCAAGTTTTGTATTTGCCAAGAAAAATGTGTTGTAATTAATTTTTTGTATTGTATTGGGTATAAGCTGATAGGAGATTCCCCAGATAATTCCCTTCCCGTTTGTGAATCTTGAGTCCTCAAGTCTTGCACAAAAGAAGAAAAAGGTAGGAGACAGCTGGGTTGTTCAGGCTGCTGGAAACACGGCATCTGCTCTATTCTATAGGGGTAGACTGTTATCTAACAACTGAAAACATACAAAGTTTCACTGATATTATGGCATAATCTCAACAGGCATTTATTTCTATACTCACAGTCTGTTGCAAAATGAGTTGTGCATCTACTGGCATCTGGATTGTAGAGGTTTTCTAGCTGGCAAAACAATGGCGGTAAGATTAAAAGTCATCTTGTCTTCAGTGTTCCTGCCACAGTATACATACCCGCTCATAAGGCTTTTGAATGTATTCTCCATCTTTTAACAAAACTAAAAGCTTTCTCCTTGAGTTTAATCTTCTTTCACAGGTTTTCTCTCTATCTGCTCTGTGTTTCACAGGGTACATGTGTTAATGCTATACACTGTGGGTAAAACACCTGGAGTACAGTGTCCAGCTCTGGAGTCCTCAGTACAGGAAAGACATGGACCTGTTGGAGCAGGTCCAGAGGAGGGCCTTCTTTCTAGGAAGAAAGACTGAGAGAGTTGTTCAACCTGGAGAAGAGAAGGCTCCAGGAAGACCTTATTGCAGCCTTCTAGTACTTAAAGAGTGCTTATAAGAAAAGATGGGGACAAACTTTTTAGCAGGGCCTGAACCAATAGGACAAGGGGTAATGAATTTAAACTGAAAGAGGGTAGATTCAGACTAGATACAAGGAAGAAATTTTTCACAATGAGGGTAGTTAAACACTGGAATATGGTGCCCAGAGAGGTGGTAGATGCCCCATCCCTGACAACATTCAAGGTCAGGTTGGACAGGGCTCTGAGCAACCTGGTCTAGTTGAAGATGTTCATTGCAGGTGGGTTGGACTAGATGACCTTTAAAGGTCCCTTCCAACCCAAACTATTCTATGTTTCTTTGATTCTATAAGATGTCATCCCAGGGTTCCTCTATTTCATCCTACATTGTTCAGTGATTCAGTTCTCTGAAAATCCAAAACAATGGTACCCAAAAATACAGTTATTTCTATGCAGACAATCACTGACTCTTGCTTAAGTGAGGATTTTGATGATCAAGCTCTTGATACCATGCCAGCTAAAATCAGAATTTGAAAGACATAGTAAGAAAAAAATGGCAAGAAATAAAGGAATTAATCTCCATTAAAAATGGATTTTAAAAAGAAACTTGAAGGGCACATCTTGGGAAAAAATAGATGTTTTGAATAATTCATATTCTCTCAAATACTGAACAGGCGCAGTCTTGAGCAATGTCTTGTTTGTGGTTTGAATGTGATTTTACAAGTGCCTGCAGATTAATTTTTTTAATTTTAATTTTTACATAAGCAACTTCTAGTCAATGGGGTGTACTCAGACACTGCTATACTACTGTATTAATGGTAAATATCAAGATACCTGACAATGTCCAGAGAAAAGAAAGTGTGTTGGTGTGTGATTCAGAGTGTACTTCCAAGACACGTCTTCCACAAAAAGCTGTCTATTTGAGTCAGTAGGAGCAAAGTTGAAGGTTCATTTGACCTGCCATTGAATTTTCCTCTCCTTATTGACTTCACATTCCTGCCTACCTGAGCAAAGACTATATCAATCAAAACTCCATGAAAGTTAAAGGAGACAAAGCAGTCACTAGCTGTAAGAAGGGACTGCTTTCCTCGCTTAAGTCTTATGACATGGTTCATGGATCAATGGACTATCCAATCAGTAGATTATCTAATTTTCCTAAGTGGCAGAGCATTGAGTGCTTACTGCATTAACTTTAGACCACTGACAGAGCACAAAGGCCCATATCTTTGCAGGAAAAGATAAAATCCTTGCTGCAGAACATGTCTCGGATATGTCCCAAAAGATATGCTATATAAATTGAGGGGACAGCAAATGTCCTTCTCAGTTTGTCAAAAGGTTGTACATTGTCCCCCATCTCTATCTCTGAGAGGAAAGGAAACCAGAAGCGTGGTGTGGGTTTCAGGGTTGAAGAAGGTGGTAAAGATTTCATGAACCCATAGCAGCTGCTGACTCAGATTAAACATTTTCGGGTGTCCTTCTTCCAACTGAGATAAGAGTTAATTTTCTTCCTAGTAGCTGGTATAGTGCTGTGTTTTGTATTTACTATGAGAATAATGTTGATAACACACTGATGTTTTTAGATGTTGCGAAGCAGTTGTAGTGCTTCTACTCAGTCAAGGACTTTTCAGCTTCCCATGCTCTGCCAGCAAGGAGGTGCACAAGAATCAGCCAGGACAGCTGACCCAGGCTGGCCAAAGGGATATTCCCTACCATATAATGTCATGCATGCTCAACTGCAGTTGGCCGGGGGCAGGCATCGCTGCTCGGGGACAGGCTGTCAATCACTGCGTGGTGAGCAATTGCTGCACTGTGCATCACTTGGTTATTCCTTTACCAGTAATATATTATTGTTGTTGTTCTTTCCTCTTTCTTTGCTGTCCTATTAAAATATTTTTATCTCGACCTGCGAGGCTTTTTTTTCCCTGATTCTCTCCCCCATCCCATCTGGGAGTGGGGAGCAAGCGAATGGATGCGTGGTACTTAGTTGCTGGCTGGGGGTAAACCATGATGTAAGGTCACTATTGTGCTTAAAGGTTAATGCCTCATAAAGCAAAGAACAAACATGAAGAGTCATTCAGAGAAACAGGTTCTGGAGCATTATTTTTCACTCACTCCCATGGGTAGTAATGTTTGTTTACTTGTTTTTTCTTACCAAAGGCAAGCACTAAATCAATGAGGTTTATCTTTCTGGATAGGAGATCTCCTGAAGGGCAAGTGAAATTTTAATGCTGCTGTCCTTGTTGACTTTCTGGCTTATCTTGACAGCTGATAATTATTTTCCCAGTCAGTGTGGTAGTACTGCTGACTTGAACTGTTTGCTTATAGATTAATACAGGATATTTATTATTTAGTCTGATTTTCCATCTTTTCTTACTTCTGTGCTGCAGTAGCATAAGTAGCATAACTAAAGCTTTCATTACCAGCCAAAAATGGTAATTCTAAGATATTGTGTGTGTGCATGTGACGTATTTCATGCATCATTATTGAGAAGTGTACTTCCCAAAGGAGGAAGTTTTAAAAGTGTTTCTACTGCCATCATTTTTTTTACTTGTTTAATTTCATGGCAAAGTAAGTTTTTTCTATTGATATATTACTTTCCACCAAGAAATATGGAACATGCCTTATGTCCAGTGAGAATAACACTTAGAAAAGCCTCTTCTAAAATGAAATGTTATGGAATGGATGAAAGTAAAGCTTCATTTCCATAAGCATTTGCTTAACTTTAAATTCCAGAAGCACTTCAAAATAAATATATACTAAAACACCTGATTTGAAAGTACGTGCTATGTACCAAGTCCTGATACCTAGATGTAGACAGAAGCAGAAAAATGTAGACAAGTAAGGATGACAGTGCTGTCTTTTTTTTTAATAGAAGACTGATGCAAAAGAGCTTTTAGTTATCCAAATATTCTGTACAGTGATAGTCACTTAAAGTTAGGCAGTGAATAAAAGATAGCCAGAATAGTAGAAAATAAACAATTATTTTTTTACATGGAGTTCCATTAAAGAGATTAAGGCCAGATTACACCTCTTTACTATGTCATAAATTAGAGGTGTTTTTTGTAGAATTCATACTGATTTTAATATATTTTCTATAAATAAAGAATTTCTGTAATTATTTTTTTACTTCATAATGAGACACAGTTCATAGTAAGCTACACTTCTGATGGGAAAAAATCCAGAAGCTGGCATAGGAAATTAAATAGCAATAGTTTGAAATTTAATTAATAATTAATTGTGTTCCAGCAGAATACTACCACTGAGAGAGTATTTTTGAGCAATCACTTGAATTTCACAGTAATTCTTATAAATGCATATAAAAATACCCTTAGAATATCTGTAGCATAACTATTCTTTTTCCTTCTTCATAGTATAATGCAAAATAAATGTATAAAATGCATATACTTTAATATAAAAAGAACAATGTGAGTGTCTTTTACTTTAAACTTAAATTATAATTCTCAAAATCTATGGCAGGACTGCAAAAAACTCCCCCAAATTACACCTCTCATGCATTTTACTTGGTTTGCAATCAATTAGTTTTCATCCATGGTAGATACATCTCCTTGATCAAAACCATCTTGGAATAAATTGCTGCCATTTGAGTAAATGTTATTTTCCTATTACTTATATTTCTCTTTCAGTTAGAAACAATGTCCTCTACTTCCTTGGTTTTGGGAAGCACTTCATTCTAGGGGATTGAAGATGTAGGTTGTAGCCACTGAAGTCCTGAACTTTGAACCATAGTGACTTTAGGTGTTTTTTTGGTCAAGTGGTATAATTTTTCTCCTCAATTTGTATTATTGCAACGAGTAACGTTTTAAGAAGGGTCACCTTTTTACCTGCTTTAATCTCTGGAATGCTAGATAATGGCAGACTTTTTGTATGATTGAGCATATTGTCTGTTCTAACTTCTGTATTGGTGTCTGAAGAGGCTCCTTTTGCACTGTGCTTTCATGTTTAAATAGCATCTTATACTCTCCATTTGCTATGTGTCAGTGAGTTAATAAATCAGGTTTCAGATCACAGGTTTTTGTAAGTTGCAAGTCTAGTAAAGATCAGTCAGAAATTAATTTAGAATTCTGAAACTGTCTGCAGTGGTATGTTAAGAAAATAACATTGGTTTATATTAAAGAACAAGCTAAAAAAATCTAGTTTTTTAACATATCAAAAAAAGTGAGGATGAATTTTTAAACAATTCTTTACTGTTATTGGCAGTACATCCTGCATCATTGCCACCTGACCTTTCCTATAGTTTGCAGCTCTTCCCACCTGAGACAACTCAGTGTTCTCTGACATTTGCCAAGCTGCAAAAAGCCCTAGGAAGTTTGCTTCTGTCTCCTGGGTGAAGTCACTAAGGCATCTCCTTTTGTGCTACGTTGTGCCTGGCCAGCTTAACAACAAGCAAATGTCAAGAGGCATGAGAATAGCAAAGAACCTGTGAGGAGGACCATGTTATGATGTAAGAATCAGAAATTTGTCTTCAGTCATGCTGAATTTCACTTACTGGGCAAAGATAACCTACAGCTTTAGCTGTGTGAGCTAAAATAAAGGATGGTGAATGAAACACATCAGGATGTATTTCATTGCACTGCATTAAGGAAAGTGGCTAAGAAGTGATTAGGAATGTGAGACACCCAGGCTGAAGATTTTAAAACTACTTCCTTAGTTAGGCTGTTAGACAATTTCAGAGCAAATAATTTAAATACCCTCATTTTTAAAACAATTTACCAGCTAGCTTGTCTTACTAAAATAAGTAGGAAGTTTAGGTGTTTACCAAATCTGAAAATCAAGTTGTTTCTATTAAGGATTTCTTAAGCCTAACTTCATTTTACATGCAAAAATGTTTGATCTAATACTCAGAGACACCTAAATGTGAAGTGGTCCTGAATTTTATTTCCCTGTCCCTAACAAGCTTCTTATGCCACCTTATCTTGCTTGTTGTGGCCTGACTTTGCAGAAGAGTGTTTTGATAACGTAGTTCTCAGTTGGCCAACATGAGGTCATGTCAAACACTTGGCATTAGAATTCTTAAAAAGGAGGCTATAAGAGTCCCAAGTGACGCATCAAAACCAGATCCCTTCAAAAGAAACATTTATCATATTGGTTCTGGTATACTCTGTAAGTTATAGTAATAACCCAACAGTCCTGTTTTCAACACCTTAATGAAGTGTTGAAATCCTTTGTTAGAATACAGTGAGAATTGCCACAGGAGTACAAACAGTATAAATGTTAAAATTACAGTTTTCTGTCATATATATTTCTAATGTTTGTTTTCCAAACTAATGACACTGCGTCTTAACTAAATTACTATTTTGACTATATTTTGTAGGTAAGAGATTGATGCGTAGCAATTCAAGATAAGAGGATTGTATTCACTTTACCACTTCAGACAGCTCTGGAGCGACTTTGAGATAATTACTCTAGAGTTACTATAATATCCTGAGGTCCTGCTTCTGAAGTAATAAGAATAATTAAATAATAGAGGTTATGGATGTAATGAAACAATCACCTTTCATTTGTTCTTGTACTTATTTTTTTAAAAACAATTTTTCCACCTCCTGTCCCCTATCCTCAGGGGTATAATTATAGCAAAAATATTCCTCCAGAGTTACATTATACTCTTATCAAACTCCCCATTTTTAAGTGCTTACCAATATGATGAGGCTGCAAGGAGGCTA
This sequence comes from Phaethon lepturus, assembly GCF_000687285.1. Classification (NCBI taxonomy): domain Eukaryota; kingdom Metazoa; phylum Chordata; class Aves; order Phaethontiformes; family Phaethontidae; genus Phaethon; species Phaethon lepturus. Next base: position 13,513 of record NW_010515467.1, read on the forward strand.
TTAATAGCAGCTGATGTCCTTTTCTTATTTTTTCCTAAGAAAATGTGACTCAATAGCCCTTATTTTTAGGTCAGGTATTTTCTTTCTATAATAAAGTTCACCAGTGTTGAGATCATCAAGAATTTTTTCAGTGAGGAAAAGTTCTGACCTATGACTAAGAAACATTTACAAAGGAACTGAGTCCAACATGTGGGTTATTTAAAGTAAAATTGTTGACTTTTGCTGGCTTACATGCCTAAAGAAGAATTTAGTAGAAATAAAATGCTACTGTGAGTGGAATAACCTGTTTCTCTGCTCCTCAGAACCAGGAAGTGTGGACAGAGTGCCTCCCAGTAGAATTCACCTTATCAGTTGTATTTTAATTAAAGTGTTGCCAGAATCATTGAAAAATTATAGAAAACATTTACAATCATGAGGAAGTAGGGTTATAAGATATGCTATGTGTGTTACCAAATAAACTGCTTTTTAAGAACAATTCCAACCAGGAACATCAAAATATGAGAGGGGGAGGCACAGCAAACAGCAGATTTCCACAGCTCATGTTCTTCATCTTTCCCATGGATTTGTGGTGGACTGAAATGGATGTACTCACTGAATTTTTTTCATATCTGTAGCAGAAAAGATGGGCATAAATCTGTTGTTTCTTTTATGTCCAATACTCTCTGACCAGGTTCTTTCAGATACTGCACGTGCAGAGGATGTAATGTTTAATTTCAAATTTACTTATTCAAAGATACTTGATGTTACACAGGATTTCTGATTTAGCAGAGTGGTAGTATATCACATAACACAATACAAATGTAACACTTAACAAAATATATATAGCAATTGCAATATACGGTTCAACCACAAAAATTATTCCCATTACCAGTGTCTACAAGATGCTCACTGTCACAATGCTGGTCATCCCAAGTCAATATGGATTGAAACCAGCTCAAACCCATTGCTGTCTTCAAAATTATTTTGATAGTTGTTCCATTTTTATAATTTATGTTGGGCTGAGCCAAGTATTCACTCCCCCCCCATGCTGGTGTGGCTAAGTCAAGGAAGGCATTCACACTCTTTTAATGAACTCAGGGAGAAACATTTACACTACCAGTTGATCCACTCAGCTGTTATAGCTGTTTTTCTAAAACAAAGGCTACCTTCCCCCTTTGCATCGTCAGCTTCTTTACAACAGCTGCGGTCAGTCACACTGCATTATTCCCTGAGCTTCAGGGGAAAATTGCCCTTGCCCATCTCTACTGAGCATTCTTCCATTTTAGGGGTTTATTTCTCAGTCACAAGCTTCTAATGTCAAGTGCAACTCTGATATTCCAAGTCTGTATATGTAGAGACTATACATTCAAACCTATAGCTCCATGGTTTAGCACACTAACATTTCCGACCTCTTTATTATTAAGGGATTTGATTGTTTGCTAGTTTATTTCTGAACACATAATTTTATGATATTTATTTTTGTGGTGGCACAGTTAAATTGAGCTAATTGTGTAAGTTGAAAACTGTTTTCATTCTCCTGAAAGCTGCTGTGAAAAATATTGCTATCCTAAGCAAAAGACTACATTCCTACTCTTTC
>NW_010515467.1:15119-27466 GCF_000687285.1 Phaethon lepturus
ATTGACTAAAAAGAACAATATGTTTTATTCATTAATCAAAAACATTTATTTGAAAAAAAATGACTGGACTTTCAACTGCTTAGGTAAAATTCTGCAGGAGAGGTTTCAACTTGTTTGTAATTAGTATCGTTTTTAATTTTTATTCTATATTGTGTTTATAACTTCTGCTGTTATTTCTATTGTTCTTATTGTACAAGCCAAAGTTTATACTGCTGTATCATCTAGGTAGATCAGACTTGGCTCTAAAATTAGCTGTCTTAAATGCTGATAATGGTGTAACTATGGCAAGACAAGGTTCCTGACAGAATACCAGGATCAGCGTTTGTGAAGTCCAGACAGGTCTTGCAGCTTTCACTGAACTCTGTGCTGATCACAGCAGATTTCATTACCCTGCTACCTCTGTGAAACTAAAGGATTCATCTTTACACAGCGACAAATTACCCTTGCTGGAATGCAATGGAGATATGATATATTTATTATGTGTTTATGTTCCAGGCAAAACATTGTTTAAACTTTAAGTATATACTTTAAATATGTATTTCCAGCTTATAATACCTATTTCTTTATAATAATGCCTTCTTTTGGGGTACTGTAGAAAGGACAAACAATGATCATTGCAGGGTTGGTCAGTGCCAGCACTGATGGCCGATTTGATAGCTAATGAACCAATATGATGTTGAAAGTCCATAATGTTCCAGTGAGCCAGTCATTAAATGCAGTAATGAAAGTTTTTTGAAGGGATTATTACTGTTCTAAACTATATTTGGTGATTTGTTGCAGACATTTCCTTCTTGATATTTGCATTATGAGGCAACTAATTTGGAAATTCTCTAATTCTTATGTGTTTAACAAGCAAATTTCTACCAGTTATAAAGCTAGGCATACTGTGTTATGCTAGCTGAGTAATTGCTGTCAACTGAGCCAACAAAATACTTGCCATGCTTTTCCTATTAATTTTTATTTCTTTATATTGATGGCCACAGAGGGTTATGATCCATTTCTACACTGCTTAATCTCAATTTAAAAGAAGTTGTGAATTATATTTGAGAATATGAAAATGGGTGCCTAACAGCTGAGGTTTGATAACCCTGGGGACTCAAATGCTACTTTCACCTTCATGCTGAACTCAAGTAACACTTTATTATATTCCTGGAGGATTAGGCTGAAAGCACACAAAGATTAAAATCAACCCACGGCTGAACAGGAATTCAGACTCTCAATCTCTCTACAAAGCTACTATATTCATTCACTGTCTTCCAATCCTGTTTTCATTCGTTTTATCAGGAAGAGAACTTCAGGGAAGCATGTCTTTGTAGCTGAAACACCAATCTACAGATTGATTAACCCTCTCATCCGGAATCTCTTGACCATATCTTTAGTACAAAGTAGTACCATGCTAAAACACATCTGTAAAGTTACGTTAGCTAATGTAACACTGACCAGAATTTTGTGATCATTGTAGACAAGGACAGGCTACATCTGTCAAAGTTAATCTCAACTTGGACCAGAGTTTTGTCATAATTCAGCTCACCCAGTGTAAAACGTGATTCTTTGTCTGCCTCAGCAATATGATCATGGTCAGCCTCATGATAGCTTATTTCATTCTTCACAGCTCATCTAACATAATAAAACTCTGTAGTAAGGCAAAAGCCTAGAGAATTTTGGTTTGGGGAGGTTGCTTGATTTCAGCGTTTTGATTTCTACAACTTTAAATCAGTCTAAAAATAATAACAAAAAAAAGTTATTTCTTTCCATTTATACTTCTAGAAGTTTTTCAAAATCCTCCTGTCTTCTACATGTTCTACGTATTTATTTGACCACCATTTATTGCAGCATCAAAGCACTCTACCATAATTAGTTAATGTACATTCTTACAAATGGAAGAACTGGGACATAGAAAAGCTATGGCCTAGGTTGTCAAAAGTATTTAGTGACCTCATTCAATACCCATAAGTGACTGTAGGGGAGTGAGATATCTAAGTATCTACAAAAATCTGGAACAAGTAATTTAAACAAGAACATGCAGGAAGTGTGTGGTGCAACAGCATATTAAGTTTAGGCCTTGAGGACCATGCAGTTCTTTTACAACTAGACTCATTCACTTACTAATACTTAAAGTTGAATTAAAGTTGTTTTCCTTCAGTCAAATGGAAAGTTTTTATCTTTATGCTTTAGAAGACTGAAGAATATATTTTCTTTTTGACAAATATCTTGGTTTTTGGTTTAAGATTAGTTTCAGGTTGTGATCCCAAGAACAGAATTTCTTTGTTCTTGTTAGATTTGGTACTAAAGAGGGGTTCAAGGTACAGCTTTTATTCTTAAATTTATCCTGGAGTTTACATAGCCACATTCTTAGTCACTGTAGCAGATTGTCATTGAAGATGGCCTATTCAAAATATTTCAAAAGGCTTCATTCAACCTAGAAATATGAAATGTCTTGAGTTATAAAGTAAAAGCCTGGATGACTACAGATTTAATGGCTGGCTTAAATAGTTCCATTATTTTCTTCTATCATTCTATTATGATGGAGTATGCATTTTAAGTACTGACTAAATTCAATGTTATTAACATGGTTCTTGAAAGACTATTGCATAAAGGCTTGGCAATGAGTTTTGTCATCTCAAGATTAAGAGTACATAATTTGTTGAGTTTATATTTTGTCATTTCTAATTTTACTTCGAAGATAGTGTTAACAGACTTCCACGTGGTTGTGTCTTGAGATACACAACCCTAAATATCTAATTCCACACTAAGATGATGTCTTCCTCTCCAAAATGCTCCTCATTTAACCACCACACTTAAAAAAAAGTGTTTCCCATCTCTTAAATAAAATAAAATACTTATAACAATATGAATCTGACAAATTATAGAAGCATGCATTAAAAAAATGTTAAGAAGGATAGCCTTTGGGTTATGAAGAATCACGGGAAGCAGAGAAACAGGAAATCTAGATTTAAAACTGGAGAGGAAGCAATAGGGAAGTAGATATCTATTAATCAAGTAATAACCAAAGTTTCACCAATTGTGAAACTGGTTTAGGTCAATTAATGCAGAATCTAAATGAAAGCGAAAACATATAACAGAAAGGTAAGAACGAGGAGGCCATATGTAATACAAAAATGGGTTTGTGTGTGTGATAGAGATAGAGAAATTTTCTTTCATTTAGCGGAAGAGTTGAGAACAACTTAATACAGTGTGCTTCAACTTCTGCCATTTCATAATTTTCTCTATTTTGGAATTGGTCACTGGAAGACCATTTTAATAACTTCACCATTAGAAGAATGTTGATTGTTTCTGTGAAGTTTGGAGGCGGGGGTGATTCTCTTTGGGTTTATACTTTTTTAAGCACAGTTACCCAAAGGCTTCCCTTATCTAAGCTAAGACTGTGTGACTTTATTGAAAGACATATCCAACTGATGAGAAAAATAATTGAGGTTTAAGGGACCTAGGAGATTTTTTCCCAGACTCTCACACAGCACTAGTGAATAAAATATAAAGTTGTTGCATGTCTTGCAGCCTTTCAACTTCATAAGCACTATAAATACTGTTTACTCAATCACTAAATAGGTAGGTTAAATATAGTCTAGTATGGAAAGGACAGGTATCCTTTCCTCATTAAGATAGCATAAACAATTTTTTCTTTCAATATAGTGAAGATATGTTAATTTTATGTACCCATTTTTTGTAACTGAAAATGAGACACAGTTTAGATGTCTGTACCCAAAACTCTGAGTGCTGGGAATTCACCTAAAGTACAAAAATAACCTTTTGTCTGTGGCTGTCAAAATTTGTATATGGGTTCACATTTCTGAGACCTGAGCTCTGATGCACTGTTTCCAACTGGGGCCTTATTCCTGGGTAAAGTACAGTTTACTTGGATTCCACAGTAAATAAAATCTTTAAGCTTTGAGACACAGAAAACTATTTTCAGCACTACAAGATAGATTAATTAGTGGCCATATAAAATTTCCCACTCCTGGACCTCCAAACTTGCACATAATGAGCTGTGTGCTCCCTGTATGTGTGCCAGTTAGACAGAAAAATATTAAAAGGGTAAGATACGAAGGCGGTTTAATTTTACGTTGTACAATCAAAAGGGTTGTCATTTCCAGATAGCATCACAAGGAGCTTAATAAGTTACCCATGAGCAGATATTGTCCATCAATTATCAACTAATACAAGATACAGAAGCCCGCCACATTCTTTCAATACATGGCATTTAGAATATCGCTGTATGCAATTATTGAGGGAGAGTTTTGTATCATCCAAATCAGAGACTAAAATTTGCGGTTTACATAAATCTAGCATCATATGTGACTAGTCTTATTATTTTAAAAATAAAGGCCTGCTTCTCTTTCTGTCATTTCTCTGCAACTAGACATGTACATACATGGAGGTGGCTTGAGGTCGCTACAGTTGCTGCTACTGACTGTTCGGTTTTCTCTGAGGTCCAGAAAGCAGCACAGATTATTTCATTTTCTGTTGCCTCTCTACTAACAGATCATTTACTTAGGATAAATGAGTGGGGAGTCAGGAAAAAGGTAGAGAATAAAAAGTCAAATCCATGAGAACTATTCTTTTCAGCCTTCTTTTGTAGGCCTTGGCTATCATCGGAGTGCAACTAAGGATAATACTTGTTTGTTGGAATGCAGGCATATAGCTATATAAATATATATTGTCTCCTGAAAGCTACCATATAATAAAGAATTGTCTGTACTAAGTGTCTGTCTTTAAATTTGTCTTGTGAGAAGTGCTAACACACTTCAGTGAGCCTATAAGATCTCAGTAAACACATTACTTTTGTCAGTAGCTTTGTAGGGATTGGAAACAACATAGTTAACATCTCCAAAATAGACCATTTTAGCCTGGGTGGATGTTAAGGGAAGGAGATTGAATTACATCAGTGTAAAAGAACATTTACAGTTTTATGACATGGTTTTTTTTTTGAAAGACAGCTGAAGAAATTATTATTTTAGTGGGCTTTATTGTTGCACTTAACAGTACAGGCCCGCAGATATCATACTACTAGATGCACAAAATAAAGCTTCTCAGTCAATGAAGCAGCATTTTTCATCTTCTTTTGGAAAAAAACCAAGACTTCAGGGAAGATCTCTGACGTTGTTGAATTATCTGTGTTTTCAAGACAGCCCACTGTATACTTTTAAAGATAGTAGGAGTAAAACAAAGTGCCCAGCAGAGCCTGCTTGATTTCTAATAGCTTCAGTAAGCGCTTCTGGTTGGAATGGAGGAAGTCTGGCTTAACTGCTAGTAGCTGTATATGCCTTTGTGGCAAGTGGGAATGTCCTCTCTCTTGCTGAACACAAGCGGTAGGCGAAGTAGGAACAGAGAATGAGCCCCAGTTTTAATAGTACTTTCATTCTTTTTACTGAATGAGCAATTTCGTTTTATTTGTGTTTCCACTTTGCAACAAAATTTCCAGGTAGGTTTTTATTTTGGCATATACAATAATACACCACTTCAGGTATGACTATTTAAGGTTTTCTACTGTTTTGTAGACAGAACACAGGACAAATTCACCAGTACGTTTAAGCAGATTTGTGCCAGCCTGGTGGCACAGAGCAGCCATGAACCTGACTTAACAGACCAGTTAAACAGGGTTTATGGCCTCTTTGGGCTGTCGGAATATTGCAAAGCAGCTGGAGTGCATTGCTGATATATCTGGCCCTAAATTGCTTGTATGGTATGAAATACTGTTGTACAACTGTTCCATAGAGATCCTCTCAAAACTGCATTCACCTAGTGACTTTGCACCAGCAAACTTGTGCTTTAAATGAAGGCATCTGGTATGTACCACGTTAGGTAGCTTTCATAATAGTAGACCTGATGTACTTCAAAAGTGATGATAAACACCATCATTCATCTCATTTCAGTTAAACAGATAAGCAACTGAGATATCGGATACATCTATGCTATTATAGTACAGGTCAGGCATGCACTTTTGAAGTGAATTGCCAGACATTGTGTTGTCCCAAATATGGGTTCTTCCACTCGGCGTGCAGAAAGCCGAAAAACACACAGTCAGGATATTTGCTTTTATTCCAAATCTGCGCAGAGCTGGGTGCTAGGTAGTAGGTCCGCAAAGCTAGTGCACCTCGGTTAACACACAGAAAATATTTATACACTTCGAGCAACAGTTATCAGTGTTTTTAAAAGCTGGCTCTGTCACTCTTGTTCCCACTGGCTCTCGCAAGCCTCGTCTCCACTTAAAATCACAGCGTCCTTTTTTTTTACTTCGTATGCTCAATGCGGAAGGGGCTTTTGTAGGGGGCTTTCCCCGCCCAGGGGCAGGCTTCTGTTTTGCCAATTATACGTTAATTAGGTGGTAATTAGGATAGTTCACCCAAAGTTCAGTAGTTGTGTTCCTTTTGTGATTATCTTGTTCCTTCCTCAAGGTTGCATCTTGTTAACTGCTCACAGAGACTAAACCAGCTTCATTCCTTGCATGCCTTCAACAATTGCTTTTCCTGCATTCTGGTTCATATCATGAAACCATTCTGGAGCACACATTTAATGCCTTTTGAATGAAGTGAAGCAGAAAGCTGCACTCCGGGAGCAGTCCTACTGCAATCCAACAACTAATGTGTGTTCAGTCCGCAGGACTAGGCTACAGTTCTGCCAAGCCCCCCCGCCCCGTACGCCTCCAGTGGTGGACTTCAGATGACTACCATTAACTGTTTCACTCCAGATGTGCTCATACTTGTGCTCCACTACTTGCTAATGGACACAGGGCAACATAAGGAACTTCTCAATGCTACTGTACACACAGGAGCGATTCTAGCTTTCCTGAAATTAATCAACTCCTTGCTGTAATTTCTGGAGAAAGGATCCTAGCCCTTCAAGGAAGCTAAGCTTAATTCCTTCCTTTACATGATATCACAGCTGAAGTTTTTCATAGATTTTCCTCAAGCTTTTCTTTCTGCAACTCTATTTTTTTAACAATTGTATTGTAACAACATATTCCAACTCCAGCTGCTCTCTTCAAGTACTGTTCGTATGTTCTGTGGATCTAGAGTTCTCAAAGTCTGCATACACACTAGTGTGTGTGCTCACACTCACTCTCCTCCCTCCTCCCAAAGAATCATGAGCTGAGAATTGACATTACTGTGATTATCTATATACTGAAGCAATAGATAATATTCCCTTTAACACAGCCATGTCAACATAAAGCTGGTGCAGGGACAATTTTTGCACACGTAACTCTCAAGCAATTTCATACTTAGTAATTGTCAAGACCAACATTTTTTATGTCCTATTTCCCAAATACCTACTACTAAGGGTCATACGCTCAAGGCACATCTTTGTGGCAGATTGATGGTGATGAGCATTCGCTATTTATCTCCTGCTCCCTAATGCAGTGCTTCCACTTGTTTTTGTCTTTCATCTGGTATTGGAGGGAGGTTGAGCCAGAGATGAGCTCCCCACTGCAGAGAAAATGAGATTTTCCAACTTGACATTAGAAGAAAAGACAATGCTGAAGATGGATTGAATCAGTTAGAGGAAAAGACAGTGTGCTGACTTAAGTGCATAAACCACAGGTTTACTATTGCTGCCCTGTGTACTTATCTTTTAATTACTATCATCTCAAGCCAGCATAAATTTTCAAGCATTGCACATTATGAGATGCTAATTAGTAAAAAGGTGTTGCACTGAACATCAACTTCAGTTTGCAAACTAATTGAAGATTTTATTTCTGTAAGGTTGTATTGCAGCAATCCAATCTTGAGTTGAGAACAATGTAAATTTCATTAACAAGGTCTGCATCCCCCACCCCAAAAGACCCATTCTTTAGGACAGATGGGGATCGTATTAAGAAAACAAAATGTTTGTACAAACAGCTGTTACATGATCAACTCTTAGCAGATGAAATTCCAAAGCTACATGCAGATCACACACTCAAATAAAAGTTGCCAATAAGAAGAAAAGATATAATCACCCTTTACCTTCTTGTAACCAAGATGGTAGAGAATTAAAATAAAATAGGGTTAGAAAATAGGTTTGTGAATTTGTAGCAAGTTGTAACTATAAGAACATTATGCACCAGCAATGCTGCTCGAGAACCCACCTATCCCTTCCCATCTTGATTTAATTATCAAGGAGTTAAGTGTAACATTGTGACCATGGTATTATGTTTTGTTCTAATAACAAGTAGTCAGAAAGAAGGAACACCTTGGTCAGTTCTACGGTCCGGTGGGTGGGTAATTATTCATTCTGTAGTCTTGTCTTAAAACAAAGGACTGTGGGGTGAATGATTGCATATTGGACCGACAGCCCGTGAAGATCTATTGAGTGTTGCCAAGCTTAAGTGAACTTTGTAGGAAAGGTAATTCCGGCAGGGGGAGATTGCGACCACCGACTCAGAGACCACCCACTCAAGAAACCCTCCGACTCAAAAGATTAAGGAAGTAAAATCCCAAGAAATTATAGTGAGCATGCGTGGTCATTTACATGGTAGGCGAGGAATACTTAACCAATCATTGTATGGACACTTGATGAATATGTATTAATCTTGCCTATAAATGTTTGATTTTTGAACTGATCGAGCGAACACGATTTAGGAGGAGCTATCCCCCGTGTTCCCAGCGCCGTGAATAAAGAACGCCTGCCTTTTAACACTACATTGGTGTTACGAGGTTTATTCCTGATTTCGGTGACATTCTCACTGATGTTTTCAGTAACTAGAAATTATCCAGTGATTTAGCTGTCTAGGTGTCTCAGTTTGTTATTTTCATCTAGCTTTCATCCAGGTCCTTTGATTAGACCCTTGTTATGGACATCCTTTCATTACTTTCAACAAACCTTACTCCATAAGCAATAGTTTGGAAAAACAACTTTGCTTGACTAGTCAATTCTAATTTATTTTTGTTTAGATGCAAGGTGACAAATAAATATTTGCATCATAAAAGAGGTTGCCACAAGGTCTTCCTGATGTCATTGTAGGCACTTTGGGGGGAACAGACTTTCTCTTACTTGACTTTTGATTTACATCTAGCATCATTGCTCTGAACTGAGTTAGATTTGAGTTTTAAAAGCAGAATATAGTATGGAGGCAAATAAATAGTGAATATAGCCAAGTTCTTTGGTGAGACCAAGCAATACCCATCAATAACCAAACCATTGTATCAAACACACAACAAGGGAGCCATATGCCTTTTAGGAGCCATCCCTGACTCCCTACTGAATCATGTTCCCAAATTGTCTGGGCAAACATGAGTTAGCTCAGGTTAAACACATACTGGAGACAATTCATCTTGTTTGACTATGTAGACAGTAGTGCTCCAGTTCCTGAAAATATTCAAGTGGTACGTTCAATCTGTGAGCAGAGAGGTAGCTATTGTGTCTCTATACAGGTTTTGCAGCCACCCACTATGTGTTAGTTCACACTTAGCTGGCAGTTGGTTTTGTTACAATACTGGAATCCTATGAATGACCAGTTTCTAGACTTCATTTTATTAATTAAAAAAATTAATTTTATTGCCAACAAAATAAAAATAAATAAAAAGTAAATTTCTCATGTTTTCAGAGACTGCGTAGCTGTAGCAAGGCCTTGCAGGTGTTCATTATATGCCATTGACTCTTAAGTAATGGATTCTTACAACTTAGAGGTGTCACACAGATTTTATGTATTTATAGGGCTAAATGACATTACATCTGTGAATCACAGTCCATTTTGCTCCTCTTTCATTAAGACTGAAATCTGATTTTCATGCTTCTGTGAATTCATATTCTGTCCAAAATTAGGAGATAAATTATATGCCAATGAAATTCTCTTTTATTCTGAATCTTTAAACATACAAAAAAATCCAAAGAATTCACCAATGGAGAGAGGGAAATGTTTTTAATCTGGAGTGACATTATGATAAAGTCTTATTTTTGTAGCTTTATCTTCTTTTGGAGACCCACCCTGCCATCCCCAAGGCAGAGGCAGCAGGTGGAGGCTCCACAAGAAGCAGGGGATCCCCTGCCCTCTTGCTACCAGGCAGAAAGAGAGGCCTAAGACATGAGGGGGAATGGAAGCAGGTCCCTGCTTGGGGTGGCAGGTGAATCCCCTCTGGCCTCTTTAACTGTCCCAGCTGCCCTCATACAACAGATGTGGGGCTCTGGAACTTGAGGGCCAGGAACATGAGGACCTTGATGAAAGTCCATCCAGGGGGTTGCCTAGGGTGACTCAGTCAGCCCCACACATCAAGATGTCCTCTGTTAAGAAAAAAAGGAGGGTAATTGTTGTAGATGACTCCTTTCTGAGGGGTACAGAGGGCCCAATATGCCGACCAGACCCAACCCACAGGGAAGTCTGCTGCCTCCCTGGGGCCCAGGTGAGAGATGTCACCAGGGAACTCCCTGGTCTAGTATGGCCCACTGATTGCTACTGGTTGTTGGTCATGCAAGTTGGCAGCGACAAGGTTGCACAAAGAAGTCTAAAAGTGATTAAAAGGGACTTCAGAGCACTGGGATGACTGGTTGATGGAGTGGAAGCACAGGTAGTGTTTTTGTCAATCCCTTCAGTGGCAGGGAGGAATACTGAAAGGAATAGGAAAGCACACTTGATCAATACATGGCTCAGGGGCCGGTGCTGTCAGCTGAATTTTGCGTTTTTTGTCCATGGGGTGGTTAACATGGCACTGGGCCTGCTGGCAGCAGATGAGTTCAACTATCTCCAAGGGGAAAAGGATTCTCGCTTATGAGCTGGCAGGCCTCATCAAGAGGGCTTTAAACTAGATTTGAAAGGGGAAGGGGATAGAACCAGGCTCACTAGAGATGAGCCTAGGGGTGGCATGCTGGTGTTGGGGGTGAAATCGATAGCCCAGCACAAGTGCATCTACACCAATGCACGCAGCATGGGCACCAAACAGGAGGAGCTGGAAGCCATTGTGCAGCGGGACAGCTATGAATTAGTCACCATCACAGAAACATGGGGGCATGACTCCCATGACTGGAGTGCTGCAATGGATGGCTATAAGCTCTGCAGAAGGGATAGGCAAGGAAGGAGAGGCAGTGGGGTTGCTCTGTATGTTAGGGAGTGTTTTGATTGTATAGAGCTTAATAACTGTGATGACAAGGTTGAGTGCTTGTGGGTAAGGATGAGAGGGAAAGCAAACAAGACAGATATCCTGCTGGGAGTCTGTTATAGACCACCCAACCAGGACAAAGAGGCAGATGAAGCATTCTATAAGCGACTGGCAGAAGTCTCGCAATTGCGAGCCCTTTTTCTTGTGGGGGACTTCAACTTACCAGATGTCTGCTGGAAATAAAACACAGCAGAGAGGAAACAATCTGGGAGGTTCCTGGAATGTGTGGAGGATAACTTCCTGACACAGCTGGTAAGTGAGCCTACCAGGGGAGGTGGCCCCCTTGACCTGCTGTTTACAAAGAGAGAAGGATTAGTGGGAGATGTTATGGTTAGAGGCCATCTTGGGCTTAGCAACCATGAAATGACAGAATTCTCAACTCTTAGTGAAGTAAGGAGGGGGGTCAGCGAAACCGCTACGATGGACTTCCGAAGGGCAGACTTTGCCCTGTTTAGGACACTGACTGAGAGACAGTCCTGAAAGGCAAAGGGGTCCAGGAAGGCTGGACATTCTTCAAGAAGGAGATCTTAAAGGTGCAGGAGCAGGCTGTCCCCATGTGCCGTAAGACGAGCTGGCAGGAAGACAAGTTGGGCGGGAGTGTTGATCTGCTGGAGGGCAGGAAGGCTCAGCAGAGGGATCTGGATAGACTGGATCGATGGGCTGAGGTCAACTGTATGCGGTTTAACAGGGCCAAGTGCCAGGTCCTGCACTTGGGTCACAACAACCCCATGCAATGCTACAGGCTTGGGGAAAAGTGGCTGGAAAGCCGGCAGAAAAAGACCTGGACATGCTGGTCAACAGCCAGCTGAACATGAGCCAGGAGTGTGCCCAGGTGGCCAAGAAGGCCAACAGCATCCTGGCCTGTACCAGGAAGTGTGGCCAGCAGGGGTAGGGAAGTGATAGTGCCCCTGTACTTGGCACTGGTGAGGCTACACCTCGAATCCTGTGTTGAGTTTTGGGCCCCTTACTACAAGAAGGACATTGAGTTGCTGGAGCGTGGCCAGAGAAGGGCAATGAAGCTGGTGAGGGGTCTGGAGCACAAGTTTTATGAGGAGCGGCTGAGGGAACTGGGGTTGTTTCGTCTGGGCTGGGACTCAGGGAAAAGAGGAGAGTTTATCACCTCTGGAAGAAGGGGAAGGCAACTCAAGAAGAGTATAAGGATATCGTTAAGTCAAGCAGGGACTAAATCAAAAAGGCAAAAGCCCAGCTAGAGCTCAATCCGGCCACATTCATAAAGGATAACAAAAAATGCTTCTACAA
>NW_010515468.1:0-20500 GCF_000687285.1 Phaethon lepturus
CGGGGAGCAGCGAGGTCGTCGGGTATTCTGCTGCTCCCAGTGAGAGAAGCTGTTTCTCGATAGCTCATTTCCCGCCCGTGTCCTCTGCGGGAACTCTGTCACTTCCATTAGTACCTCTCGCGAAAGTTTACTCCTCGCCCCAAATGGCATTTCGTGCAAACCTTCTCTTAGTCGCAGTCAATGAGAACGTGAAACTCTTATTTTCAGGGGTTCTTTTCCGTGACTGCTCCTTCCTCCTTTTGCCAATTCCTTTTCACCCGTTTGAGCCTTACTGCGTTCAGCCTTGGTTTTCCCTTCCTGTTAGAAACAGAGGGAAAAAAGGGGAGAGGAAGTCTTGAGCTCTGTGCAGATTAAACAAGTTAGGACCTTAGTTAAACCTGCGCATTTGTTCGTGCTTGGTGTAAGCTTGGGGTTTGGTTTCTGGGTTTCTGTTTCCACCCTGTTCCAAAGTGTGGTGCCTGGCTTTTTGGACTAATATCGTAAGTGCATTCTGGGCATTTATTCAGCACTAGAAGTTCTCAGAAGTTATTGAGAAAAGTTATTTTTAGTGGACAGGTAAATACTAGCTGTAATAGCAAATACACTATAGTTCCTATACAAATAACTATTTCTGGACTAAGCATAGATCCTTGTTGTAACCTGTTAACATATTTCAATACCGGGAGCCTGTACTGTCATTTATACAAAGATGTATTAACACATACAAATTCTTGAAAACCTTTTATCACTGTGCATTTTATTTCTGTTATTCTGATTTACAAGATAAGTATCTACAAGTTCATTCTTTTTTTAAGAAACTATTGCAATAGTTTATACAAATGAGAGAAAGAAATTACTGAGGGATTTGTGCAGTCCAGGCAAGATAGTCAAAACTGTCACGGGGTTTTGAATGCTTAATTATAATGAGAATTGGAGTCCAAAGTGGTTGAAAATTGTAGCTTCTGGGTTTATGCATGTGAAAGAAAAATGGGAATGTAAACAGTCTATAATGACATCTGTGGTAACAAAAGCTATTTTAAGTAACAGGGCTGACACTACTTGGAGCTTTTCCTCTCTCTCAGGGAAATACTGTTCAATACTATAAAATCATTTTTCCACACCATTTTTCACTTTAGAAACAGAGTTTTGTGGTCAGTTAGCATTCTTTACTAGTTTCTAGACTATAGTTTTGGGGACCTGGAAGCCCTGGAATTTATTAGGCATAAATTCATGTGTACATGTCAGTTATCACAAACAACTTAATGGCAAAAAAACCCTAGCTAGCCATTCTGATAGGAACAGTCGAAAAAAAACATGCAACGATGCTTAAAATTCAGTTGAAAACGTGCCATGAATATGCGCAAAAAGAACCTGTAAACTCCCAGCTCTGCAGTTTATCAGGGTAAACCACGACATTACGCAAGAAGAGCCGGTTGGGACCGGACCTTTTGACATGTCGCAGGCTCCGCAAGCATGACGCGCTGTAGGCAGGGAGATTGTGCTCTGCCTGCGTGGCAGTGACCCAGTGTCCTCACCCATCTGTTATCAGGAGCTGGTTATGTGCTGAGGCAGGAAAGAAAACCTCTAGTTCTCTGGGCGGTGTTTGGCCTTAACTGGCTTAGTTGGCCGCCTGGGAACACGAGCATCCTCACCTTTTGTGGCTTAGTTTAAGCTTATAGCCTACCTCACGCTGCCCTGCCATGCTGTTTTGTCTTCTGTATTTGAGCAGGTATTTGCAAGGCTGCAGGATAGACCAGTTTGGCTCCTGGATATTTAAAATATATGCTTTCTTTTTTTTTTTCTTTTTCTTACCAAAACCTGGTAATATGGGACATTCAATGTTGTTTTCCTCAATCAGGCACAATGTCATGCTCCTCAATGGCTGAGCTAGAATATACAGTGGTAAAAATGTCCATGGCCAGTTTATGCAAACGTCCTGTAAACCAACAGGGCACCTGGGCAGTAGTGCAGTCACTCTGCTGGTGCTGGTCAATACATGAGAAGCCCTGGCATGTCTTGAATGCAAAGAAATTCATCTTGGTGTATACTGTGAGATTAAAGTACACTCACTTGAATGCAATGACAAGGTTTGTTCTGTTAGATTTCCTGTTTTATTCCTAGCTCAGTTTCTAAATTTCTGTCTAAATTTCTAAAGCAGTTTTTTCTTCTGTTACAAGTTACAAGATGGTGTTAGGCTTATGGAGATTGGTTGTCCTTTTTCTGGCTCTTGCCATTATTTTTTTCTTTCACTTAATTCCTTTGGGTTTGTATGTTGTTTTTCAGGTCTGTTTAGCTCAGATCTCCCCTGGCTTTAGCCACACAGCTTCTAAAGCTGTTTGATTGCTATTGTAGATGGTTTAGAAGATGCTTTTTGGATTCTTAAACGTTACTCCAGTTTCAACATGCAAGAAGCCACAAGGTTTGACAACGGCTAAGGATTATAGTGTTGCAACAGCAGCAGTTACCTTAATCTGAAATTGAGAAACGCTGTTCTTAATGCTGGACATAGCAGGGCAGAGCAGAAGAAAGGAGTACTGTTTTGTTACACTGTGCCAGTATGTTAGTAAAAATGGGTAGGCTTTCAAGAGGGCTCCTATATATCAGAATGCCCTTGATACTTTTTGCTGTTATTTTATTTCATGGAAGGTTATCGATATTAGAATTCCCATCAGCAGAATGAAAGGTTAGGTAGTCAAATCTCTCTGAAGCAGTAGTCCTAAACTCTGGCTCCTAAATCTCCCTGTTCTGTCTCTGGGAAACAGTGACAGATACTATTTTGCCATTGGCAGCAACAAACGTTATCTTCTTGGAGTAAAAGTGGGTAGAAAGGCTAACTTATTGGCATTAGTTTGTGTTTTAACCACAGAGTAAACTGATAATTTCAAGGCTGGTGCTAACATACTCCCACCGCCCCAGTTCTGTCCATTGGAAAAAGCAGTAGTGACAGAATCCATATTATAACTTCTTCCATTTGAATGAGGAAAAAATACCTAGAAATGAGAACAGAGTTTATTCTTCATGCCTCTGTGGCCATGGCAATGCTGGTATTGAAAAACTCGTGCTTAACTAGCACAACGTGTGGTTTCCTGTGATGTGTGCAAGTACCTGCTGGCCACAGAGCTGAGGCTGCTAGAGTCATTTGCTGTGTTTCCTAACAGCAATGAGTTTATAATAGACATAACCACAGACCTGAAATGGAAATAAAATAGTGATTGTAAAGTTAAGAGTGTTGTGGTTAAGTGCCTAATTTATCCAGTGTGGGAGGGCTGTTGACTTCATATGAAAATGGCAGACCTCTGCCTGGAACCTTTCCCCTGTTTGATCAAGTACAGCTCATGTCCTCCCTGATTAGTACTACCTTTTTTTTTTTCTTTTTTTTTAATATATGTAAGCAGTTGGAAACTCTTTATCCAAATATAGTTACTGATTTCACTAGCTTATCAGTTATGGCCATATCCTGGCTTTCAGAAGATTGTTCTGTACCGGAGTTACATATCTTGAGGGTGTTGTCCCCTGTTGTAACAGGGTTAGGTTTTCTCTCAACAAAATTTCTACCTTGCATATAAACCCTGGTACCAGTATCCTGACTAAAAAGGCAGTAGAGGAATTATGCCATAATTCTAGCATTTATTTTTTTGTGTGTGTGTGGTCTGTCTTTTATGCAGGGAAGAATATTTGCCTCAAAGTTTGCCAGATCTTCTGTTGCTAACTCATACATAGACGGTCGTACTCTAGTAGCTGATATAGGGGACTGATTTATTTTTCCTTGTACAACTGAGATGAATTTACTGAGGCAAGATACAACCTCCTGTTGTAGAATGGTGGTAGTATTGTATATTACTCTTGGCTAGTACAAGCTTTTCTAGGAAATGAAATTTAGAACAAAATACTTCGGATAGAAGTAATCCCAAGTGTTGCAATTCAGAGCTGAAAATTGCAGTCACTTTTAAGAACACTTTCCAGGCTGGGAGGAGGGAATGTTTCTAACCTGTCATTTTGAAAGCCAGAAGTATGAATTCATTAATAAGTGGCTGTGAATTAAACCACAACATGCTCTTACAGTGTGGTAGCTATTCTATGCTAAACTTGAGACCCTTCATCCCTTAGTAGAGAAAATAAGCACAAAGATTTTGTAGTTTTAGAAACAGATAACCATTAGCTAAAATATGATAATATCTTTAATTTCTTTTCTTGCAGGTCCCATGCTGTTACAAGGCCTGCTGCTTGGACTGGAGACGATTTCTATCATTGCTTTGACTATTTCAAGATTGTTTTCACCTTCTCTCAATCACAAACTGATAAGTACCATAGCCTAGTTAGATATGCTACTTACTTTTCTCTCTCCAAATACGATGTGGCTACTTCATTTTGGGCTGGAACCTACTTTAACGGAAGGGTGGAGAATGTCTGGGTCGGGTGGATCCGTGGCTTTCTGGGGCTGCACCACTGCCCCCTCCCATGATCTGGGGCACATCTGGCAGCGTGACCACAGCCGTTGGGTGGGATGGGTCCCTATTTGTGACTGGGAGTGCCTGCAGTTTGGTCCCTTGGTGGATCTGTGTCTGGTCATGTCATGTGATTAATTGGAACAAAAAACTGGATGGATTGTTCTGGTTAGTTATTAGAGACTTCTTATTCCTGTTTTGGTGTTAGCCATCTATGCAATGACATGTAATGACAGCCTATTATTGCATCTCTTGAGGAGAATTCCATTACACTTGTTAATTTGGAGAAGTAGGGGAAAAAAAACCTGTTGTCTTCTAATGTTGACCAAAACCCAAATTCTAGAATAAAGATGAGTTATCAGTGTAACTGCAACTATTTATATTGCAGTAGTAGAAACTCCAGGTCCCTTTTCCGTTAGCTAATGAACACAGAACAAGAGAGCTCTTTGTCTATGAAAGTTTGTAAGTCTAAAGCTATCCTATATTATCTGTCATCTTCTGCCTATCTTTTCTTGTGCATGTACCTAGCTGCCTTCTGCTGCAGATTTCAGGGTGATGTATTTATTTGCTGACTGATTTTTCTAATTTTAAAATTATAAAAAAATATTTATTTCTGTATATGGTAAGTGAAAGGAAAAATAAAATACACTGTGAACTTAGAAAGGGCTGGAAAGGATGAGGAGAAATAAATGTTTTCATAATATAAAATTTTATTTACTGAATTTTAATAGGGTGTCTGTTGTAGAACAAAAGCAATAAATCTTAGTCTCCTCAAAGAGGGTTCTAGTTCAGTTGGACGTGTTTTATAAAAGTAAATGTGCTTAATCAGATTCAGCTTTTAAATTCAGTAACTCTTTAACAGAAATTTATCAGCCAAATAACTTCATTTGGAAGCAGGAATATTTAGGCCTTGGTGCAGCAAAATATTTAAGCATATGTGTAGGTCTGTGCTTCGTTCCTTTTGAGTATTTGTTTACATTTGCGTAAGAATTTATAAAATACGTTTTTCTAAATGAGCAAGCCAGTGACTCGGGACTTCAGGTTAGAGATCGGGCAAGGGAGGCTTCATTGAAAATTTCAACTCTGCACTGATTATAAAAATAAATAGACATTTTTTGTTCTGTAGAGGAAGATTATTTAAATGCTCATTTAGCAAAACGTGGTAAAGATGCAGGGTGTTTTAGAAACAAAGAGGAGGATGTGGTCAGAGAAACAGGTGTGATCTTGCCTCCAAAATGCTTATAGTTAGAACTGAGGCGAGACCCATAATATATTCAGAAGGAAAGAACCAAGTAAATTGAGGAAGAAAGTCTAATTTTAAAAAAAAAGGTTTCACTGTTTTGAAGGTATAGAAAAATATGAATCCTGATACAGTACATGAGGATAATTTCAGACTTGAAGGAACATGGAAAAGTCACAAAGAGAAGACAGAAGAGGAACAATATCTTGCTTAAGAAGGAGGTAAGACACCTAAGTTGCTACAAGTTGTTTTGGTACTCTCAACTGAAGAGAGGGTGGCTTGGAAATGAGATAATAACGAACAGCAAGAAAAACAAGAAGTAAAAGATAGGGTACTGTGGTTGCAGCAAGAAGTGTATCACTTACAGCACTTCTTTGGCTTCTCACTTCCACTAATGGAAATATTAAAAAAGGTAGAAAAAAAGGCTTGTGGTAATGGAGATACAGTGTAAGCATCTCATACCAATCTTATGTGCAACAAGAAATAAATGTGTCATTAAAGGAAAATGTAGCACTTTATTCCTGATGCAGTTTTTATTTGACTTCTCATGTAAATCAATATTTTATTACATATTTTTTCAAGTCATCTGCAGTTTATATAATGCCACTGTCGTCATAAAGCAGACGAGTAGCTTCTGAACATTTGGCAAAAGCTAAGTATGTACCAGATATTTATAAGATTGCGGTACTAATTTAAAAAAATGCCAGTCATTTAAAATTCTATCTACTTCTGTCCTGTCATAATTATATGGATGTGATCATCACTCACTTATCGCAGGGAAAAAAGGGGGAGTCAACATAGGGGTTTTATTCTTGTGGTGTTTAGGTTGCTTTGGTGTATTTATTGTTATTTTTCTATGAACCCTGGACTAATGGGGGGACGTCGGCAGTGATGTTTCCCAGGAATTTGTACCAGGCCTCTGTGCTTCAGTGTTATCATAAATGATCCCAAAAGGGGTACAAAATGATATGAGCAAGTTTGCTGATGACAGGCAGTTACTTAGAGTACTAAAATTGAAAGCTGACCTTTTACTTTAGTTCTGCAGAGTATATTCAGTAGCTGGGTGATAAAGCAGCAAAACATATGTTAATAATGTAAACTGGTTTGCCTTGAGGAAAAGGCAGTCGGGTTTGGGGGACGTCGGCAGTGATGTTTCCCAGGAATTTGTACCAAGCCTCTGTGCTTCAGTGTTATCGTAAATGATCCCAAAAGGGGTACAAAATATGAGCAAGTTTGCTGATGACAGGCAGTTACTTAGAGTACTAAAATTGAAAGCTGACCTTTTACTTTAGTTCTGCAGAGTATACTCAGTAGCTGGGTGATAAAGCAGCAAAACATATGTTAATAATGTAAACTGGTTTGCCTTGAGGAAAAGGCAGTCTTGGGTTTTTTTCATCCAAAATAGCAAGCTCTGGACTAGCTCTCGTATTGCTCAGATTGTGGATGTGTCTGTGAAAACATGAGTGCTATGCTTAGTGGTGGTCAAAATAGCAAGTATTAGGGATAATGTAATTGCTAGGAAAATGATGGAATAAAATGCAAAAGATTGTTGTATTACTGCATAAATCCATTGTATACCTGTGTCATAAATATGGCATGCAGGTCTGCTCCTGTAATCTAATGGGTGGCATGCTGGAGGTAGATAGAAATGGTCACTATTTTTAATAACACGAGAAAAAAGCAGTCAAATCAGGTGGAAGATGCAAAGGTGTGTGCTGAACACTGCTACCTGTCTACCCTTGCAATTTCTCAACTGCCTTCTGCTCTGTGAAGTTATTCCACCTTTTAAGCTGGATTGCAAATTAGAGTTAAAGTATAAGCTTTTTAACTGCTTTGTGTAGAAAGATGAGGTAGGATCGGATGTATCTTTGAGAGATCAAAGTTCAGGGCACACTTTTCACTTTCCTATGCATGTTCAAAGTACAGTTCTGCTCTTTGGACCCTTACGATGAAAAGTGCCATTACCTTGCGTTGTCCTGAAATGTATGAACCAAAGGTCTTCCTTTTCCTTTAGGATTTGAAATTATGGTACTTAGTTCCTGGTGAGAATTTATCTTTAATTGTAGACGAAATAATCAGTGCCATTAACAGAACTTGGTGTTAAAAATACAAAATGCGTAGCCAAAGAATGAATGATCACTTGTTCAAGCAAGAAAATCTCAACGGATGGGGGGGAAGCACATGTGCGTGCGAGGGGATGCAGCTGTGTGACCAAGTGGGTGTGAGTGCCTGCGTGCGTGCGAGCATGGGCGTGAGACGGAGCACGCTGTGTGTGAGCAAATGGGCATGTGGGTGAATGTAAAGATGCACTAGCGTGCATACGTACTGCTGAGTGTGCAAGCGTGAGCATGCGCAAGCATGAGCATGCACAAGCATGAGCAAGCATGCGGGTGAACATGTGTGTGGAATGTTTTTCAGGAAATAAGAAAGTGGAGGATTTAAATGAGAATTTGCAGCCTTTCATTTTTGTGCTCCTCAGAGATGTTTGTGGAGAGGTGGCTCTCACTCCCCAGTGCCCTGCCTTGTCTGGGGTCTATTTCTTTTTTCCCTGCTATTTTTCCATGGGGAATGTGCTGAAGACTGAATCTTCCAGTGCAAGGGTAGCAAGAGCATTTCTGGTCTGGAAGCCATTTCCCCAGCCTTTCTAGCCTCTTCCCCAGTGTGAAGCACCCATGTGTCCTCTGTTTTATCTGGTTATGCTGAAATGAAATGTGCACAGTTGTGGACATCTGTAGAATAGTGCTGACAATATTTACCGTTTTGGAAGTTGAAAATAAAACACACCAAAAACAAAATCTATCTGTGCTCATTGGAACAATGACCTATAGACTGGATGTGTATGTGTTTCCTCACGCTGAAAAAAAGAACAGTATTTAGCAAAAAGTATTGTTGGTGTCCTTGTTGGACCCCAGCATTATCTTGTTCCTGAAAAACTTCCTGAGGAAATTTGAATGTTACAAGAATGGGAGGATATGGTTGCAAGCTCTGCTCCATCCTGCGCTGTTTTGGACCCTGGCCGTCAGGAAACATTTTGTCTACTTTGGAGATGAAACACTTTCTCTTCAGTAGCAGCATTATGAGCAAGATGTGTAAATAGTATGTGGCAAGGGGTGACTTTATTACAGAAAGGGAAATCATCCCAACTTCTCCTTTCTTTGATGAAATTCTTAAAAGAGATTTCTCCAAAAGATGTGCTGGGGGGAATTTAGGTATTTTGTATTGGCCTACATGAACCCTAGTTAAACATACACGTAACTTGGAAGTTATTTCACTCTGCTTCTGTCATCCTTTGTACTTTATCATCCATTGATCTTTATTCTTTGTTGATTCAGACATGTTTAATACTGCATTGCAAATACTTTTCCTCACCTCCAAAAGAATTCATAAAAATAGGGCTGAGTGAGAATATCTGAAAGAGCATTGTTTGAGATTTGCTAGCCTCTGCCAAGCTGCATGTCTAGCAAAGGGAAATATGGGCTTCTGCCTACTGCAGAGGAATGGAAATAAATCATAATGCAAGCTCTTTCAAAAGAAGTTACATATCCTGGAGTAGGAAGACTCACAGATCAGAGTAACATTTTGTTGCGTAGCTTGAACTTCATTTCAAAAGGTGGACTCTACAGACTCCTTTGGTATCTAACTTATAATTTTACCGAATGTATCTAATTTGGATGAAAAGCTATGCCGTTGACCTGCATAGCTTGTCATTACTCATGTCACAGGGAGAAGCAGGGGAAAGCCAGTTTGAAGCAAGGGGTACAGAAAATCTCGTGGAGAAAGAAAATCAAGATTGCTATATACTCCTGCAACTAACACTCACTGTTAATAACACATTTTTGCAGAAGCAGGAATTAAATAGTGGTATGAATATAAAAGTAATACCTTTAAAATAATTTTGGAAGACTGACGTCAAATCAATTGTGCAACTAAATGGCCGTCACACTATAATTACTTGGACGTTGTTTCTTCTTACAGGCAGTTTTAATATGAGATATTTTATAGTAGTTCCTACTTATTCTGTGAAATAGCTAAATATTAAAGTAAGAGTTTCATAGATTGTGAAGCAAAGAAGTTATTCCATGTTGTGGAGCAACTACCACACTGAAAATAAAAAAATGAACCTTTGATTACAAATCTCTTGATGCAACTTAGAAGTGGAAAAACTGTTCTGTGAACCAACACCTAGGAGCTTCCTAGAATTGGTTAGCTACATGCTGCCTACTTCTCTGTTGTTGACTTGGATTAAAGGTAGCTAATACTGCCTTTCTTATGGTACTTGCTGCAATTGCTGTAAGTGCAATTGTGAAAGGTAGTGGAGGTGGAAATGTCTAAGAGGCAGATTGACCTATAAAATAGATCAGCACAGCAACAATTCTTCTGGCCCTCATTTTCTTTGCTTATGTTATAACTTCTTCTGGCCTCAGTCCCACATCCTTCCATATTCTATACCTTCCACCAATAAAAATGTAATGTACAAAGTAAAAGCTTTCATCAGTCTATCTGAAAGCACTCTGCAATTGTTCCTTGTTTCACAAAGCTACAGTTATATAACGTCCATTTTGCAGGCTGGTGAGGCGAAGCCAAGACAAACTGGTTTGCCTAAACAAACCGTATCTTGTAAAAGTGTTATCAAACTCCTTCTGTGAGCCTTAGGCTGCAGATGTATAATTTCATCTAAGAAATGTTGCAGGTTCAGTTGCCTCATTACCAGGGGACTGGGAGGCCTGTCTTGCAATAAATCCTTCTCGTCTGTCCTCCTCTGACACGTCTGAGCCTCTGCCCAAAACTTCTTGTGCAAAGGAACTTGTGGAGCCCCTGCAAATCCTCCTGAGGAGTCATCCTTCCCCACCCTACCCAACAAATCACACAGGCTCCATGTTGAGTAGAAATGCTGTATCTGCAGAGCTGGAAACAAATATTGCTTCCTATATCCTTTTTAAATTAGTACTATTTTCTGAGGTTTTTAGGGAATTTACTGACTGAAGTGACAGCACAAAATCTTTTTTTAGATACTCAAACACAGTCTTAAGGTTTTATCATCTGGTCCTAAGGCAAAACTCCCTTCACATTAATGACTGCAGACACAGGGCCCCTCACAGGACTCAAGTTTTGGGCAAGAATTGATGTCTTGCATAAAAATATTCTGACATCTGTACTACTAAGGGTTAGTAGTAGAATGTTATTTAATCCTGTAAGATTTTTCAAAGCCAGTAAAAATCAGCATCAGATTTTTATAAATCCTCATTTACAACAACAGCACAAAGCATTCATTCCCAGCACTTAACGATCACAGAAGAATATACAGTTTAAGCATGGGTTTAAAAAGAAAAAAAAGCTTTCAATACAAGCTCTACCTCTGTCATCACATCTGTCTGCCTATTGCCATTAGGCCATTAGGTATTTATCTTTTAAGTCCTTTATTTGCAAAGGTGCTAGTTATGCTCTACTAGTATTCTCTAATCTCCATGTGTGCGCTCAGTTGAGAGCATAATACAACATCTGTTCTTTACTGATGAACTAATGGTGGCTAATGAGTTGCAGGGTCTTCAGTGTTGTAAAAGTCTGGTTTGACCCTAAATGACTTGGGCTAGGATACTAAAATGCTAGGTGGTGAAATAACCTAGCAGGCTTATTTAAGAAAGGGGAAAAAGGAAAAGAAATACAGCAGTGGAAAAAATGTTATTGGTGATTATACTCCAAGAGGTTAGTGAATTCTCAGAATTGTGATATCTGAAAGGAGACTGAAAAATTATGTGTATTTTTAAAGTAATTTACAGTTAAAAGGGACTTTCTGGAAACAATCTAGTAGTTATGGAAGAGCCTGTAGGAAGCTGGATACTTGAGTTCTGGTCTTAACCACGTGCCACCATGTGGCCTGGTTTTCAGAGACTGAATATGCTGCAGGGTTTGCTGCAAATCCCCTTTATTGAGGGGTCAGATGGAATCTTAACAGATTACATTATGATACACACTGTCATGGAAACAGTTTCAGCTTTTTGCTCTCGTTTATTCTTTCTTTTTCTGTCTTTCTGTCTTTCTTTCTTTATCTGAAGGCAACATAATAATAACTTTTGAGACTGCACATAACAGATTACAAACTTCCGGAGAACATTTTAGTTATCCGTGAGATCAACCCTGTTTATTTTGGTGCAAATGGAAAATGAGTAGAGCTTAATTTCCACTAAAATCAGATTAAAGAAGGATGCTTTCAGTGTAAGCCCTCTACAGCTGTCAGGCTATCTGTCCTTTTCCTTAGAAAACTGTGTGATGTCTGCAGAGCTCATGAAACTGTGATGTGAGAAAAACTAATCACGTAGAAGTGGTATAATTGAGATAAGATTTTTAGCCTAACTATTCCAAACTGTAGGCTTTGTGTATAGCAATAATTTTAGAAAAAAAGTTAAAACCATCTGTTTCAAATCCGTATCTTCCCCCTCTAGTGAAAGCTGTATGCATACTCAAAGATATCCTGGAAGTTTTCTAAAAGCCTGGGGACATTTCTTATATTTTCATGGTTGAAAAAAGTCCACTTCTGTCTGTCTTTAGAACAGGCTATTAAAGTCTCTCTCAACCGAAGAGAGAGATCAGAATTGATCAGTACTGTGTATTCTCTGCTGCTTTACGAAAATGTAGTAGCCAGGAACTACATCTATAATATTTCACTGTATGATAGGGCCATTTTATAAGACTGGCATGTTTATCTTTATTCAGGTTTTAATTCTTAGAAAGACTACTTGGTTTTAGAAAAAATCAGTCTTTTCTGACTTAAACCTTCTGGCTTTTCAAAGGTTTTTAATATTAGATAGGAGATGGGCATTTTACTTCATGATCTAATGACCAGGTTAGAGTTGGACTTGTTTTTAATAATGTGAGACTAAGCAAGACAGTATGAACAAACAGCTGGAGGACCTGGCTTTGCATTAGTTCAGTATTTCAATACATAGTCTCTCACAGGTCAATAATTCAGCCAGGTACCTTTGGGGGGTGCCAAAACATTGCGGGTGGATTCATCCTTTGGTTTTAGTGGGATGAAGCAAAGATAATTTGTCCTTTTTAGGCTATGCCTTCAGTGAAACCTGCAAAACTGCCATTGATTCA
This sequence comes from Phaethon lepturus, assembly GCF_000687285.1. Taxonomy (NCBI): domain Eukaryota; kingdom Metazoa; phylum Chordata; class Aves; order Phaethontiformes; family Phaethontidae; genus Phaethon; species Phaethon lepturus. The sequence continues at coordinate 12,763 of NW_010515468.1, forward strand.
AATACAAAACCAAGATCATGCTTAATGCTGCTGTGATGTGATTCCTGACTTGGGTGATTAATTTCTGCTTTTCCAAAAGGCTATGCAGTACTCTAATGGAAGTAATATTTGCAGGTGACATATAGGCAATTTAATACTTTTTTTCTGAAAGGCTTGGGATTTAGTTCAAATTAGGTAACTAAAGATTTTTCCATTAAGAAGTTTCACTAGACCACTCTCTACTTTCACCACACACGCACATAACCTTCAATACTTGCTGCGCTGTGGCAAATTAGGTATGGTATCATAGGCAGAATTAGCCAATGACACTATATTGAAGTGCCATTCCCTTGTCCGTATCCTCGTCCGTATCCTCTTCCATATCCTTCAACTCCTCTTGAGTACATTTCTCAAGCCAAGGGCCATTACTATTTAAAACTTAGTATTACTTTTATATTTGGAAAATAAGTAATTTTCTTAACATTAATACTGGGCTTGCAAATGCTTCAATATCACCTGAGCACTGCTTTTAATTAGGATGAGTGCTGTATTTCCCCATGGCCCGATGTGTCACTGCTTCATTGCAGAAGGATGACTGTGGATCCTGAGAAGGTTTGCTGACAGGTGATTTCTCTGACACCTTGGAAGATGAGAAGTGTCGTTTGCTACCTGTTCTGCACACCCACGCTTGGGTGCGTAAGCCTGCTCCTAACCAAGTTCTTGACACAGCTGGTAGAATTATTGTGATGGGTGAGTAGTATCCACAAAGACAGGGTTTGTAACGAGGCCAGAACTGTGCGGTATGCTGTTTAGCTGTCCTTCTCCTTGAAGTTTCTCAGTGAGCAGTGCATATGTGAACACACACTACTTTTTTCCTCCCACGCACACAAGCTCTGTGTCAAGTTGTTTAAGGGAGTTATGACACGCATTAATGCTGTTGGTTTCTTTCTGCCAGGCGCTGACTACGGCAATCCTAGCTGAAAAGTTTTCCACCAAACTCAGTGATCATTTTCATTAAAACAATATTTGGTTTTGTCCCTCAAGCATGGGTGCCTTTCTACTCATGAATGTAAACAGCAAAGGCAAGCAGTAAATCGCTTTGAATAATGTGCCAGTACTCTACTCTTACATAACTGTCATTCCTAAGTAGAAGATGCTTATTTACCAATTAAAGCATCTTGGCAAGGTTTTCAGGCATTTTGAATGAATTCTGCTGCTCCCAGAACATCCATTAGATAAAATCTGTTGAATTTGCATCATTGACCCTTAACCTGAAAACCATTTTTACAAATGTCCACTGGGAAACACATTGTGCACTTAACTTCCCCTGTGAAAACTACAAAAAATTGCATACCAAAATACAAGGATTACGGGCCAGAGCTATGACAGAATTAGACTTGGATAGGGATAAGAAAACTACCTCACTGAATGTATCTGATAGCATGATTTCTTCTCAGCAATATACACGGTGTGTCTACAAATAAATGCATGACATAAGGAATTGTTCAATTTCTTTTAATAGTAGAATATTTTCATTGACTTGCAATGCTTAAAGAACTGTGAAGTTGTGTTAGTGATGAACATAGGGTTACTACAGGAAGCTTCATGTGATTAGCTCATACCTGAAAGGAAATACCAGATTTTGTTGGTGAGGGTTTGGATCTTCCATGGAGCTTCAGGGATTTGGGCAGCTGGGAGAAGACCCTGTAGCCTCTTTCTCAGCAGCCTGCCAAAGAGATCACTGTGGAAGTCTGTTGCTCTAGGATTCCTACTGGTAGTGCTGGTTTTATTTTGTTTCTTTGTTTTATTTTAATTCTTCAATACATGATAATTCAAGTGAGTAGTCAATATGAAGTTTTATCATCCTCTGCCTTTGGCTATCTGATTAAGCATGACTTGCTGTGATTAGGATTTTAAATACCAGAAGTCTTCCCAATTACCTCAATTACCTTTACCCGAGGAATGATTGCTATTTCCAGGTACGCATCCTGTTGCCCGCAGTTTCTCCCTCGGGTTTTTCTGGCATCATTCTTATATTAATAGCCCTTACCAAACCATACTGTAGACTAACAACTATCCCACGGTACCTCCTCAGTATATTGCAACACTGGCACAGTTTCTGCATGCATTTTCTAACTCTTCTACTTCCACTCCATTTTAGGAATGTTCAGAAGCTTTGTATTATTTAAGGCCTTCAGATGATAGAAATTGTGCATATCTACATAGAACATGTCCTATCCAAAAAACATTTCTTATAATTTCTTCTCTGATTATGTAAACCATCTATAAAAGGAAGTTATGTGAAAAAATATATAAAGTGAAAAATTATCACAAAATATTTACAGTAAAACAAGTAGTAAAATGTGTGAAATTGCATCTATTCTTCAGTTCCCTGGTCCAGTAGCTCTTCTGGACATAATTTATTCCAAAAAATTGGGGTAAATATGAAAAATCTTCTATGAATTTCAAATGTATGCCCCATCATGCCACTTTGAAGAGAACATTGCCTAAATTGTGACTTACCTAAGTTTCTGTGCCAAGATCTATATTGTGGCTTCTAGTGCCTAAATTCACATTTACTGAAACAGGACCTGAGTCCTAAGAAATTAACCCAAGAGAAGATTTTACTTGCCCTTGAAACTCTCAGCAGTATCTTCTGATTGTAGAGCAGAATTTTCTTTTTATGTTTGAGCCCTAAATATGTAACTCATGTATATAGTCAGCTGAAATTATTGTATAGATTTTTAGAGCCATATGCACCTTATATATGCTGAAAACACATGCAAGGTGTTGCATAACAGTGAAACAATAAAAACATAACCGTGGCCTATTTTTCTCTTTCATTCCTTACGAACACTAATATCCCCTTTCTCCCTGAAAGAAATCCACAATGAAATATTAATAGCAACACGCTGTTGAATAAACATCTGCAGATGTAAACAATAGCCATTTAAGCTTGAATAAACACTCAGAACAAGAAAGGTGACTGTTAATAATAAAGTTCAAAATTACCAAGAAAAGGCATTGTGAGACTAATCTGGGAAATTATACTGAATTTTCAGCAGGTGTATTTTTGAGGAAGTAGGAGTTACTTTTTTACTCTTTAGGAGTAAAAAAGAACCTGTCTCCCTCTGCTGGTTTTCAGAGAAAAAAACAGTTTATAGACACTAAAAAATCATAGCTGAAATTTTTATACAAATTACTGGAATTAGGGCTTAAAACTTCTTGCCTTTAAATACATAGTGGTCACCTTGAGGACATTAGAACTACCTGTCTTGATTAGTTGAGGATTGGTAGATTTTTGTAGTAATTACTCTGTTTAAGCTAATAGTTTCTCAGTATAGTTAACGTGATTTCTTTATACGTACATCTTTAAGAAAATATAACTTGAGATAAATTTGAACTGTTTAGCCTTTAATTCAAACATCACTGAATCTTGTAGCTATCCTGAAGAGCAGCCTAATATTGGAGTGATAAATGTAGACGTATAATTTTCCTTTCCTGCGTAGTCTGAGTTAGTGTACTTTATCATTCAAATTCAGCCTTTTTCTGTCAAATTCAAGTTTCTAAACCGATCCACAAATTAAAGTCACAGGCCATAAGGCTTTTGAAGGCCACACATACGAGAATAGCTACAGCGCTGAGCATAGCTTATGACAAGTGCATGAGGTTTCTTTGAATTGCGCTGGGACTGCGGTGTTGAGGCTGGCTGCTCCGGGATGGGTGCTCGCACCTGGCCAAAATGCAGCCTTGCCCGCCCTGCCGAGCTGGGATCCCCTGCGGTGCCGTGCCCCCAGACCGCTCCACGAGGCAGCGAGACACCCACGCGTGGTCTGTGCCAAGGAGAGTGTATCAGTGGGATGGGAACTTGGAGTTGCAATCCGCACCCCGATGAACAAAAGTTTGGGAATTTCCATGGAACAGATGTGCTGCACAAAGTAGGTGCCGTGTGCTGGTACATGTCATGGTGCCTGCAAAGAGGTTTTTGTCCTTGGTATGATATGCTCCATCTTCCTGTTGTCAGAGGAAACACGTTTGTATTTTAATAAGCCCTGTGGTTCTACCAACAATTTCTCATTCACAAAAAGGATACTCTGACGATAGACATCAAGCTTATTCCTTCCCATTAGCTAAAGGCAAGTAGTAATTTCAGTAGTTAAATTAAGGCCTTCTTCTGTTAAGTTTGGAGGGCTTACATAAATACATTTTAGGCTGATAAGAAAATTAAGGCAATTTTGTTTTTAAAGTGATTGGGGAGCGGGGCGGGGGGGGTTCTTCCCATGTGTTATCTTCACCAAAACACATTTGTTATGCTTTGTTACACGTAGCCATCCCTTTGATCTGAGTATACCTCAAGGTTCCTTGTATCCTAAGTATTTTTTTAAAATGCATGTGCCAGCTGCAGTTTGTCATATTTCCAGTTAATACCAGTGTCAGTATAGTTAGTTACATAAGTTGATTTGATTTTTCCATGTGTTGTGTTGGAATTCTTTTGTGAAGTTTGAGTATCATTGAAGTGAGCACAGCCCTTACTTTCTCCAAACATTTGACCAAAGTCTCTCATGTTTGTTCTGCCTGTAGTATACAATTTAAATTTTAATAAAAATGTTCATTAATAAAATTTTATGGATTTTTGCTGCTTGCCTATCTGCAACATACCTTTTTTTTTTTTTTTTTTTTTTTTAAAAAAAACTCCAGTTGTGTAGTATTAGTATCTAACTATAGCTTTTACCAAGTGTCTCCTGAAAACTCTCAGGGCAACTGTGGCATTTGGTCAATGTATCACAGACAACATATATAGTAGCAAGGTAGTGAGACTGCTGAGACACACACCTTGTGCATTGTGTTTACATAGACATATTAATAACTTCCTGTATAAGAAATACTTTAGAACTGATGTAATGTTTTCATGCGGGGATGTGTAACTTGTAATTATCCATTCATAAGCAAGTCTGCAGGCTATGTCATTGTTCCCTTCACTGACTCAACTCTCTAGGGGATAGTGTCATTTTACCTAGAAGCTGGGCGTCTGATGCCAAGCAGTTATCTCTCCTGAAGCAGAACTATTTTGGCTGCCAAGCTATGGAGAACACTACGTGGCATCTGATGTACAAATGCCCTTTCTAAAACTGGCTGGTACTGCTTCTAGAGCACACTTGATAATTGGTATATATTTAATGTGAATATAGCTGAAAAACTATGAAAGCAGAGGCAAAAGTACTGGTGTTGGAGTTGCTCTTCAGTGTAATGGGTGAAAGCCAAGGAAGGAATAGCGTATTCAGTTTGTAATTTAGCGTGATAAAAGCAGATCAGTGCCTATTTAACTTGAAGTGGAATTTGAATTTTATGCAATCCTCCATAACCTAGAATACTTTGCAAAAATTAGATACTGCTAATATGGATGGGCTTAAATTATTAAAAAAATGCAAAATAGCAGGAAAAATTTGTGACAAGAAGGAAGTAATTTGTAAGGAAAGTCACAGAAAGTACTTACAGTTATCGTGTTACTGGTAGACAGGCTTGATAATAGGCTAAAATTCTGCACTAATCTGTAGAATGAACCAAATAATCTTTCCTATCTCAGCTTTTTTGTATTTGACCTCGTCACACTGTCGTATGTTATGTAATGCAATGGAGGTTGGTCGGTCAAATAGTTATGATCATGTTGAAATTGTTGGATGTGGTAGCCGCCTTTTTATTTAGGGTAAGCAGATTAATGCTCCTTTGGTTAGTGATGGATGAAACATAGAAAATTGCTTGTCCTGGGACTAAACCTTGTGGCCAGTGAGTCAGAGGTGTAATCCAGAGCAGTTTAATGTGACCTGTGTGTGAGAGGGAAAGCAGCACAAACACTGCGGGAACTATTTTGCACCAGGAGGTGCTGGCCCATTAGGATCCCGGTAAGAAAGGCATGCTGACTATGTAAAATATCATTTAAGCTGCTGTTTAGTAGAACCAGCACTATAGAAAAGAGAGGATAGCACAGATAATCCTACACACCTATAGGTGCTGGGAACCCTCAGTTGTGCAGCGTTGAATGGGCGCAGCACACTCTGCAGACCCCATCTGTAGAAAAGGGATTCCCATACTAGTCATTATAGGATTTTCTCACAAGAAAACCATTCTGTCTGTCATTTCTGCTGCCAGACAGAAAGGGTGTTCACATGGGAACCTCTTGCTGCGCTTTTAGATAAAGGCAAGGACGCGCGGGTGGTGTAAGCACCAGAACCGAGTGGGAGCTGCCTGCAGACTCCTGTTACAATGAGCCATAATGTTTATCCTGCAGCCAAGGGATATGCACCGCACAAGACAGGTCTGAAGGCCAGGCTGTACGGGCAGCACAGCACAGGCCTCTGTCTAGTTGTTACGGGCGTCACTAACTGCTCCACGTACAGTGGTCTCCTGGCCAGGATCACTACAGAGCAGGTGGCCAGGAGACAGGACTGCCAGGACAAAATCTGGAAACACGCAATCTGGAAAGAAGGTGGATTTGGATAGGCAGTCTGGAAAGAAACCTGGATCTTGAGAGCAAAGTAGATGTCTTCTACTGATGCTCTGTTTTGTGTTCAAAATTGGAGCAGAATTGGCTTATTGATTGTAAATACTGGAATGGTGTTGGAAAGCATTGATTTCTGCTTGTAGTAACAAGAAAAATTCTTGATACCTTAGGTCGCAAGGGTAGTAAGAACTCGGGTAATTTTTTTAATCTGTGTAATTAGAGTCATGCCTGTGATGCTTCTACAGGAAGACACTTTGTGTCAGCCTTCCAAGTCTCCATTTTGCTCTTGTCAAAGTCACTTGCAAGGGCTTTTATTGACCTTAATGGTGCGGGGTCAAGATTCATCCGACAGAAAATGCTTAATGCTAAAAAGGTGGGGGTTATATATAATCACACAGAAAATGTCACTGCCAGCAATGTATTCATGACTTATTGATTCATTTATATTGGAGCTTCTAAACTGACACTTTTTTATGTGTCTTCTATGCTTCATTAAGCTTTTTGTATTCTTTGGAAGTTCAGTGTGCTAAAAGGGCTGAATAAAATACCAATTGGCATAAACTAAATTCTTTGATTATTTTAAGTAGTATCCCCTGAATGGATTGGAATATAAAATTACTCTCTCTGGAATTCTTTTACATCTACATTAAAAATCGCATTGTTACTTTTAAATGCCCGCTACAACTTTTAATGTAATCTTATGAAAGGCCCATTGTCTAAACTTTGTATAAAATCCCACATGCAATACTGTTGACCATACTCAAAGCATTATATTCTTTTGAAGCTATTGTGAAGGTCAAACCAAAATATTGTCATTTTGCAACGCGTTGGTATGTCAGGAAGGTTGGAGTTGACAACAGGGATCTGCAGGGGCCGGCGAAGTAGCTTCTGAAGTTAAATTAAGCAAAATGCCGTTTAATGGAACACGTTGTTCCAAACCGCTGGAGTCGTCAACTGGCAAGTGAAGAAAAGGATTTCTTTCCACAACTAAACCCCGTGTGCTACGAAGCACCTCTTCCTCCGAGGTGCTGCTGCTCCCAGCGGGCAGGGGCAGTGCCCTTCCTCCGCGGCCAGCGGCAGAGGAAGCTCATTGTATCCGCGGCTCAGCTCCAGCCTCCCAGACGGACATTTTTGGTGCGTTGTGCAAGTTTCCAGTCACGACGAGCATTCTTAGGAGGATCGGGCGATGAGGGGAGGAAATGACGGAGAGTCACCTCAGAGCCACCCAGCGCTCGCTGCCATGGCCGAAGGGGGCCTGGC
>NW_010515469.1:0-17031 GCF_000687285.1 Phaethon lepturus
GAGCGTGGGAAGCTGAAAAGTCCTTGACTTAACACAAGCACTACAAGTACTCAGCAACAACTAAAACCATCAGTGTGTTACCAATATTATTCTCATACTCAATCCAAAACACAGCACTATTCCGAATACTAGGAAGAAAATTGACTCTATCCCAGATGGAACTGGACACAGTTTTAACGGGTAGCTTTCCAGCAGCAGCTTTCACATATCAGTTGTGCCTCACAGCAATACGAGACAGTGAGAAAAGAATTAAAAAAATCTGTGTCCGTTTGAGATGAAGGTCAACTGAAGGCATGTGGCACTCGGTGATGTCTCCTAATCAAGTTTGATTCCCAGGCACTGCAGTTGTTAGTATTTTACTATATTTGTTACAGAAGTAGTTAAAGGTTCTACTTGAGATTAGGGACACCTTTTTTTCTGGGGATGGTACAAATTCTTAACAAATCAGCTCTGATGCCAAGAATTTACAGTCTAAGGAGATTAAGAAAGAAGCAGAAGCAGAGAAGGTGAAGTGATATCTCCCAAGCCATTGCATGACTCCAAGATAAGAACTGTGCAGCTGATGAGATTTCTGGCTTGGTGGAACAAATGGGAAAAAAATGACCCAAACACACCAACCCTCCACATTCCCCCCATGCACACAAACGAAAATAAATAATTTTACATCCAATGGTTCATATTCAACTCACGTATTTCATGATGAAACAAACACACACAATGAAAAATAAGAAAAGTGTAGAAAAACAGAGCTTGCCATTGTATTGGTTAGACTATTTATTTATTTTCAAAACTAAGTTTGTATTCACTTCAAGGCAAAAGCACACTCTTATAATGAAACATTTTTATTTTTTCTGAAAAACTCCATTTATTTTTTCAGTGTTTTTTCAAACACTCTGTCTAACATGGTCCTCATAATTTCCACGTTACAAACCACATGTCTCATATGCTTCCAAATACATTTTTAGTACCTTATGACATCTTTGGAACTCTGATGTTGTTGAAAATTGCCATAGAAAACCTTTTTAGTGCTTGACATATTTATCTCATACCTAAGAAGTCCCAAACAGAAGCTTGCCTTTGTAAAACTTCCACAGCAAAAATAACAAATCAAGAGATCTGCTGTTGCTTCAGGAGAGCAAAATTACGCTGTGTGTTTGAGTTTTATAACGACCATAAATGTACAAATAGATAGTAGAGAGTTGAGCTGGCTTAGACTTGTAGTTTCTAAATACATTAGAAACATTGTGAGGCACTGTTCTTCCTTTGAAGACACTGAGCTATTAAATTAACTGCTTTGTTGTCCCAATATCAACAGATATTACCGGATTATATTAAATATTGAATACTTTCTCATAGATGCTTACATTATGGGTGTTTTGAGTATGAGTTTGAGGCAGAGTATGGAGGCCACCCACAGAGGAAGCAGTGGAGGTAGGAAGGGTCTACCAGTCTGGGTTTTTTTCTGTCTTTTGAGAATCTGGTGGTATATATTTTTTCTCTCCCTCCAGCTTTCTCATGCTGTAGATTTGATGACTCCTTTGGTCCATGGCAGTGCAAAAAGCCATAATAAATGAACAAATAAATAAACAAACAAACTTTCTGCCTTCCTAGTGTATAATTTATGGACCCTGCACAAGAGAGGGTCAAACCTCAAACCAGTGTAACAATGGATAAAAATGCATTTATTCTCACTGAGAAACTGAGACTTGTGTTTTCTTATTATTTTCCTTCAAAAAAGAAACAAACGGATAAACAAAACCAAAATCACCCTTTAACCTCTGCCGCAAAAATAGCTTTTAAAAAGCTGCAGCTTTCCAGAAAACAAAGGGGAAGAAGGAATAAGAAGCTGCTGCATTGCACTTGGCAAGGGAAGAGGCAGGGGAAGTGCAGCAAGCCATTTACAGGCTGAGACACTGGAAGAGGTAGTGAGAGTCTCTTTAAAATTCCTGGTATGTGGGAGCTCCCCACATTTGCAAGCACCTCTTGAATTTGTCAGATCTGTTCCCTGAGAAAGGGGTAGCCAAAACTTACGTAGGTAGGTAGTAAAACCTGCAAAGAGACAGTCATGGAGAACCGACTGCCTGTAGACATTTTAGGGAGTTTTAGCCCTCCCTTCAGTACCTTATCAAGTATCCAGAACAAGTGCCAGTTCAGCCTGGTGAGGATAAACCAGGTCTTAGGATGTTACAGTTTCCTCCACAGTTGTACTGTGAACCATCCATTGTTTTCTGGTCCTTAGACTGTGACAGAGGAGCCTGGATGTTTCTTTAAACTGGGTATTTGCTACCAGTCCCTAAGTATCTGGGTGCCAACTAGGATAAGAAGCACAAGATATGCGGGTAGGGAAATTTATGCCCTTTCTGTGGATGTTCCTTGCCTTTTCCTTTGTGCTATGAGTTCCTACAACAGTTGTTTGAAGAGAGCACTAAGTCTTACAGCATCTCATGAATGAGTGGCTGAAGGAAGAGGGGTTGTATAGCCTGAAGAAGAGGAGGCTGAGGGGAGACGCTATTGCTCTCTACAACTATCTGAAAGGGGGTTGTGGTGAGGTGGGTGTTGGTCTCTTCTCCCAAGTAACCAGCGATAGGACAAGAGGAAATGGTCTCAAGTTGCACCAGGGGAGGTTTAGATTGGATATTAGGAAAAATTTCTTTACTGAGAGAATGGTCAAGCATTGGAACAGGCTGCCCATGGAGGTGGTGGAGTCACCATCTCTGGAGATGATGGTGATGGTCAAAAACCATCTGGACGTAGCACTTCGGGACATGGTTTAGTGGGCATCATGGTGTCGGGTTGATGGTTGGACTTGATGATCTTAAAGGTCTTTTCCAACCTTAATGATTCTGTGATGAAAAATTCAGGACAGGTGGAAAAATTTAACCCTTCAAGCAGTGAGTTTTATAACTAAAGGAATAAATTATATTGAAAGTGAGAGGCTGTATTGCTTAGCACATTGCCCAGTGAAAAATGTCATCCCATAGTTGCTTTTCTGAGTCTTTTGCAAAGGGCTGGTTCTCAAGGTTTTACTAAAGCTGCTGAGGAAAATCTCCAATTTGAATTCAGAATCATAGAATCATTTAGGTTGGAAAAGACCTTTAAGACGAGACCTCATTTGCTGTTCTTGTCCTTTTAGTTGTCAGGAGGACTTGGTTATGCTTTGTCTAGACTTGTAACTCCCTGGTTCATCCCTGTGCTTTATTCTATCTGTTAGCAGTAGAGCTATGTCAGTAATCAATATCTGAGTTCACTGACAAAACCAATTTTTCATTGTTTCAAGGCCAACCTGCAACATTTTTTTCCCCAATAGCATAACCCTCAAACAAAGAATCTTTTTAATAAAATTATACATTTCATTTTCAAAGGCATGTTTCTCCTTCTTTCTGTTTCTTCTTCTTATTATTATTACATTTAGGCAAACTTTGGGAGGAAAACTCACTGGGAGATAGAAATTTGTGGGTTTTTTTTCCTCTAGCAATAATGAAACAAAATATTTCAGCTTCTCCATAATTCCAATGTTTTAAATTTTTTTCAGTTCCAGTGAAATAATGTGATCAGGAATTAAATGAAGAGACTTTTAGGGGTGGGGAACATGGAAATAATATCTTCAAAACAAGGTCCAGCTCCATAGAAGTATTCAGTAACTAATTTATATTTATAAATCTGATTGTTATTATCTCCCATTAATTTTAATGGCTTATGCATTCAAAGAGGAATTGTCAGCTTAAATGTGTTTGAAAGTCTCTGACTTTGAACTTTGGCCCATGGGTCAGAAACAGTCTTGTCTTATTTTGCGGAAGGATTGTCTGCTACTGCCCCCAGCAGAACAAAGCCATCCAGGTCTTTTTTTTTAGCTCTCCAAATAGTGATGTGTGACAGGGATCTTCCTCTGAAGGGCAGCTAGGAGAAATGCATACAGATAGCAAAACATGTTTTATTCATGGCACTCACCAACAGATAAGTTCCATTATCTTGTATTTTAGCTGCCTTTTAAGCCATTCCTACAGGCAGCAGAGTGAATTGCATTTTCCCCTGCTCAGTTACCTCAAAAGCAAAAGAGGAGAGAGAGTGCATGGGATATATCAGCAGGACTTTTTGTCTCAAGTATTTCTCCTGGTGAGGCTTGTTTGTGTAGGAAGGACATAAAGTACCATCTGTGATAGATGAACTTGATGCGACTGCAGTGTCGGATCTTGGTGTCTGTTCTTTTACATTTACACTAGTTTAATATTTGTTTCGTACTTCAAGGTTCTTGCTGTTCGGTAATTTCTTCGCCTCTTGTTAGCAAATCACGAGTCATCTTGCCCCGTGCTGCTATATTATTCTTGTCATTCAGAGCTCTCTGAAGGCTGAAGGATGCCTCTTTCTACTTGAAACTGATTGAGTCTGCAATTAGCATGGGAGCTACAGAGTGTTTTGTCACTAGGATGCCAGCTAATTTGTGAACACAGAAAGCAGGTTGTACTGGGTACTGGAGTAAATGGTGCTGGAAGGGCTGTGCAGGGGCCAAAGGGTTCATTCTCCAGGTCAATTACGGCTTGCCAAATTTCCCAGATCTGATGCTGGGACTTGCCACCAATTTCTGCGACTGAAGGTACATTTTTTCCAAAGTAATCAAAGAGATTGATTACAAGTGAAGTTAGGCGCCCTGTGACATTAGGGCTGTCTCAGGTCAGGTTACTCAAAGTCTACTAGAGGAAGTCGAATACCTGAAATTCAAGCTCTCACTTGACTGTCTGAGATGGACTGATTTTTTTTTTCAAGAAAAAGAGCAGGGACTTGAATCTACTTGTTGCACAAAGCAGGATTTGCTTTCCCAGGTGCAACTGTGATTTTTTTGTTTTTTCAGTGAAAAGAAACAGGAAGAGATTTAGCATCTCCAAATGATGCTGGAAAGTGAGACCACTGTGCCCTGACCAGCTCTGTGCCCATCCTTTGAAGGCAGTTCAAATCCCACAGGTCGGAGAGTTAGATGCTCAAAACAACCTCCCTGGATTCTCTGCATCACTCCTATGCTGTTCTTTGTGTCCTTTGCAACAACTGGATGAAAGCTGCAACTTTTGTTGGAAAACCTGTCATTAGCAATTAGACATAAACACGTCTGATTGATTAGATAGTCACAGTTAATTCTTCTTTCTCTCTCTCATCCAAAGAAACAGCAGAATAAATTTTTGAATCCCAGATGACTATTCAGTTATATCCTCAAGTCTTTTATTTTGTTTTGATCAGTAGCAGAATCTCTGTGTGCATAAAAGCTTCATAACTCAATATCAGAGTTCACCTCCATGTATCCAAAGAGCTCAACATTTCAGTCAGGCTTACTGATGGATAGTTTTTCTTTTGTTTTGTCACATGCACATCTTTACTTATATCTGATTCTCAAATAGGTGATCTTTTCTTCCACATATATATATATACAATGCTAGAATACCATCTGCAGTACTCTGGAGAGAGCAAAAATGTTCTTCCTGGGACACTGAACTCACAATGCTGCATAATGTTGTCTGAACTTCAGAGCCACTTCTCTGGATCCTTGCACTAACATACATCATATTGTCTCTCTTTCCTTCTTGTATATTTTCTTCTCTCATCTTGTGGATTAACTCCAGTGGGCAGCTAAGCCCCACACAACCACTCGCTCATTCCCCCAGAGTGGGATGGGGAAGACAGTCAGGAGGGTAAAAGTGAGAAAACTCATGGGTTCAGATAAAGACAGTTTAATAGGCAAAACAAAAGCTGTGCATGTTATCAAAGCAAAGCAAATCAAGTTCATTCATTACTTCCCATGGGCAGGCAGGTGTTCCACCACCTCCAGGAAAGCAGGGCTGCATCACGCATAACAGTTACCTGGGAAAACAAACACCAGAACTCCAAATGTCCCCCCCTTCCTTCTTCTTCCCACACCTTGCTATGCTGAGCATGACATCATATGGTGTGGACTACCCCTTTGGTCAGCTGGGGTCAGTTTGTCCCATCTGTGTCCCCTCCCAACTTCTTGTACACACCCAGCCTACTGCCTGGTTGTGCAGTGTGATAAGCAGAAGAGGCCTTGATGTTGTGTAAGCACTGCTCAGCAATAACGAAAATACCCCTATGTTAGCAACACTTTTTTCATTACAAATCCAAACCAAATTCCCATACAAGCTACTATGAAGAAACATAATGGTATGACAACCAAAACCAATACATCTCATCATCATGCTTGATTAATGCCCGTATTTGTCCAATGATTACTCCCTAATAAACACTTTAGAGAAGGTTATTTGTCTGTATAAAACATTGATGGCAAAAGCAGTTGAATTTCCCATGATGGTGATTTCCCAGCAAAATCAGGTTACATTTTAAGAATTGGGTGTAACTAGCGCAAAGAAATATTCATCTGATTGGAGCAGAAAGGATATTTGGGGACTTCAGTATCTGGCAAATAAAGGTTTGAGTACCTTGAGATAGTTTTGTACATGTCATAAACTTGCCATACAAAACAGGCCAAGTGATTGCAGAGACGAAGGGTAAGAAAAGAATGAAGCATTGACACTTTCAGTGACAGTAATTAATGTGATTCTTTTCCAATTCATGGCACTTGAGCTCCTGAAGGCTGAACCTAGCTTCTATGGACGCAAGACGCAACAGAAGAAAAAACAGCCTAAAAGCCAATGGCAGTGATGGCAATTTAAAACCAGAAGACCGGAGGGTCAGAGAATAGGTTCTCTGTAAATAACTCAAGCTAAGGAGGTGCCAAATGTAACTTAGATGGATTTTTTTTCTCTTTCCAGCACACTTCCTATTGCTGAAGTTTGTTTCCAGAAGGCTTGGGTTTCCGGCTTCGCTCTCTGCTTTATGTGCTACTTTTCAAAGATTCAGAAGGAACCATTTCCCTTACCATTTCTCTCCACATGCTCACACACATTTTGTAACAGAGGTACGACAAGCCACTGTTCTATGCTGAGCAGTTAGCTGGGTTTAAGTCAACGCGGTTTGAGATGATGCTCAGTGGGACAATCTGGCCCAGGAATTTATCCTGACTCAGCTTCTCTGCTGCTAACGGACACTGAGTCCCTTTGTGAGGGTTGAGCCTGACGTGACTGCACTGTCAGCTCCTGGTAAATTCATATATATTTAAGCACATTAAACATCTGCTGAATTAGTTCTGGGAGGACCGTTCTGCTAGGCAAGCCCTCCTGCCCTTGAGAAGCAAATCATAAGATAGCTTACACTGTGCTCTGACGTTATGTGCAACCGCAGGCAACGTTGCCCTCCTGAGAAAGGGTGGAGGACACCCAACACTATGATACAAATTGCTGACATTATGTCCTAGGCAATATAACGAAGCCCTAACTTTGCAAGACTTCTTCCCTTGTGACCAGAAATACATCCAATTAGACCCAGCTATGCACTCCATTCTGTAAAGAGTACTCCCAAGCTGAGCACTTCTGCTTGGCCCAAACTCTAGGTGGAAGGGAACTATGGAGGATACTATTTGCAAGCTGTTTCACTGCCTGGGAGAACCTAAATGGCACTGAGTAGGTATTCAATGTTCCAGGTTTTTTATAACCTATAAGGCTACTACGTGGAGTACCAGGACACTGCTCTAAATTGCTGGCTTAATACTCCTTGGAAGGTTAAAGAGTGATGCTGGATGGGTTTTTTTCAGGTTTCTACATGCTTATTTCTGTGGTTCATGAGACATGCAAGTTCTCTTGGAGATACTGCCCACAGACGTGCTAAAGCTACGGCTGGCAGAGAAGTGGTACCAGGGGGAGACTGGCTGGGCAGGACAGAGGTGGGGCAAAGTAGGTGGGTGTTTAGGGGAACATGGCAATCATAAAGAGTTATTTTGCATCTGTATCTTACAGCAGCAAAAGTATGAGTTGTGCAGGATGCAAAACTAACAGTCTGAGTTTTTTGTACGAACTAGGGTAGTAGCTTGCCAGCTGTTTCCAACATCTGCACATTCTTTAACAGCTGGCAATTCAAAACTTTTTTTTTTTTTAACTGAGTATTTCCAAAATATAAAGGGAAAGCTAATGTTCTTTATTGTATAAAAGAGCTAATTTTGGGCTCCATTCAGGGCAGCCTGTAAGTGCATATGAATATTCAGTTGGTACTGCTAGGTAATGCTCTTGAAAAGTTCATCTTCACACCTGCAAAAGACCACAGCGGAACAACTGGAGGTAGATGACCCCAAACAGTTCCCTGCCTTGGCTGGTCCCAGGCTCATCACAGGAGCCATCAGCTCATCAAAAGACAATATCCCCACACACAGAGGAGCCAAGAGGAAAAAGAGCAGTGGGAGAGGCCCCAGTGACCGTGAGAGACATGAGCCTCTGCTTGAGGATCCCCAGGGCTGTCCCAAGACATCCTCAGCCCCATGGGCCTGGGGGCACCCACCCAGTGGGTCAATAGGAGAGGGTCACCTCACACACTAAGAGGGGTCACCGCCCTGAGGGTATGGTAAATGTTATGGGATGAAGAAAAATAACACTTTGGGATTCCACAAGGCTTATTATGGGATGTTTACAGGACAAAAATGAATAGGTCTAGATGACTTGGGAAGGAATAAAAACTGGAAAATAGATGGATAAGGGGTTTGAAAGATGTATCTATGTTACTGCACGATTCACAGTCTGTATGTGTGTGCTTTTGTTGTGTGCACGGTATTCTGTACCAGCAACTGGTGTGACGCTGGGGGGCTCAAGGGCTCATCTGTCCAGGTGCCAGCAACTGGGAGGACTGAAATCCAGGGGAGCTGGATTCACACTCTGTGTATGCATATATATTTAAATATAGATATAGATGCATATGCATTCATATGAATAAAGGGATAAATAAATATATCTCCTACTGACAGACCTTCATGCTGAGCTGCCAAAAGAGGGCAACAGGACAACACTGTGAGTGAGAATGTGTCTGTCCGTATCCGTGGGGCCAACCAGGCATATATGGAGTTATGAGTTGTGTACTTGTGCTCTGTGTATGTGCCTACTGGGAATACACACTCAGCTTCACTACTGGCTGGACTTGGGGGCATGACTCACCTCTTCTGGGCAACCGGATTTGGCAACCCCCTAAAAAGTACTTAGGGAGCCTCCTAGATTTCTCTCTAAAAGATTACATAGTCCACACTAGTAATCTGTCTCAAATTATTCAGTGCATTTTGCCTGTCATATCTTTAGTTTATTATTACCTGTCTTAGAAGAGAAAGCCCAAAATGACTCAATATTTAAGACAAGTTCTAACAGTGTTCAACAAAACAGGAAGTCATTCTTTTGCAAGTGCTGGTTCTTTTCACATATACCAGTAAAATGCTTGTCATTTCTTCTCACAGTATGAAATTTTTGACTTGCATTTGGCCTTAGATCTACTGTAATCCCCAGACCCTTTGCAGAGTAACTTCTACTTTGCTAAGTGTTTCCCAACTTGCATTTTAGCAATTAGTTTTACCAAAATTGAGGATATATGCTGATCTAGAATGATATGCAGTCACGTTTTTTCAGACCATTTCAGACATTTGTCAAGACTTACCATTATATCCCACAACATATTAACAGTCCTTCCCACACTTTTAATTAGTAACCCTAGTCTGAGTTGTACCATCCAGGATATTAACGGCAGCACTGAGTTCTACGCACCGTAGATGTCTCAAGAACCTTGTTTGATAAAACCATCCACTTGTGAGTACAACTTTGTCACGTACTCTGGACAGAAGTTTTAGTCAGGTTTGCCTTCCCTTGGAGTAATTTTGTTTAGCTCACATTTCTCTATCTTACTGATGGGATTGTCATGTCATATAGTTACAAAGCTCCACTGAAGACAAGTATTGAAGGCTTTTCCCCCCTTCACAATGCTCCACAATGTTTCTTATCTTGCCATACAAGGAAACTACATTGGTTTGTTCTTGACAAATCCATGTCCCTGTCATCCTGCGTACTTAGATACTGTCTGTTCAATGTTGTTCTTTCGGATTTTTGCTAGGGACTGGATCTTTCTTTTTTTTTTTTTTGGTTCTTTATAAAGACAGGCTTTGTGTTTTTTTCTTTTCCAGCCTCCTTTTATTACGTAAGGTCTTGAAGATCTGAGATAACACAAACCAACGAAATAAATTACCTAGGATGAAGTTTAGCATATGCAGTTGATTTGAAAAAATGTTTAACTTATTTGACTAGTTTTAAACATTCTTTTGCTATTGTAATCTGAGAGTTTGGTTTATTGTATTGGTATTTATTGGACTAGTCACTGCTCACAGTTGACTTTTTTAATGAAGACTGATAACACATAAGAAGGCAACACTCTAACTTTTCTGACATTATCTGCTGACAATTTTTCCATGTCACAGAGTAATTTGAGCACACTGAGCACTTCTCTTGTTCTTATTCTTGTTCTTACTAACGGTGCACTCACAGAAGGTTTCCTTTTCCCCCAGGAAGTCTTTTGGTAAATGAGTACATTTTCTCTCTGGGCCTTTCACATTTTACTCACTCTGTACTCAAGTTACAATGAGTCAGATTGCCACAGTGGTCTCACAATACTTTAATAGTTGTGTTTCATGAATCCTCTCGCAAAGCTAGATTGCTTCTTTGCTGTTCTTTCTGCCGTGCCTGGTAATGTACCCATAAGCTCTTGGCTGGGCCTCCCTTAGTGGCACCATATTACTTATAATTATTAGGTTATTCATTCAGGAATGGAACAGCAGAATTAGTTATGGAAATCTTCTTTTACTGGCACTTTCTATTTCTATACTAGAGATGGAATATCAAGATACACAGAGTGATAATATATTTTGGTTATGATACTTTGCCTGAAAAGCGGTTAGAGCTCCTTGCAGAGTGACACATTTCAAGATTATTAAATTTGCTCAGTGATGTTATCGTCCTCATAGACCACATAAGAGGTATAGGCGCATCACTAGGCAGGAACATGCAAATATCTCTTTTGCCTGTGTTTGTGCTGGAATTAATTAAATTCGTGAAGTGGCTTGCTGGAAAGGAGTCTCTTCAGGGCTGAGCTGATAGGAATATGGTATGTGATTTGTCTAATCACCTCCCTGAAGAATGAATTTCACTGAGGAGTGAATTCATTATCAAGCATCAGCAGCAGAATATAGATGCTTTTATTATCTGAGAGACTTGATGCTCAAAACTGCAATCTTGAATCATGATATGACCCTCCAAGTACTACCTGTGTCTACCTTTGCCTTCAGTAACAGGGAAGGAAAACTGGTACCTGAGGGCTTATATTTTGGAAATATCTTCCCAGGATAGTACAGTACTTGGGATGCTGTTCCTTTTAGTATTCATAATTTGTACAGCAAATAGAATTGTAAAATCCTAGGCCATGGCCAGAAATTTGAGGTGTTAAAATGATAAAATAGAAACAGTGAAGCCAGCTGTCAGACAATCTATAAGCTAGGCTTGATAAGATATATCTAGCAATGAGATTTAAAAGTGTACAGAACATAAAACCAGCCAGATCGGGTCAGACCAAATAATCATCTAATGTGGATGCTTAGAGGATGGCAAGTATGCTGTGACATTTCCTCAAAAGCCTTCCCCAAACTCCATCAATCTGCAGCTCATGGACTCCCTGAGCCAGAGGTCATATCTTTGTGTCTATTGGTCCTTGGTGAATTATGATTAATACAATAATTTGAAAAATTATTATTGTTCTACATTATTGTACTATTATTAATAATAAATATTAATTCTTCCTGACACAGCAAAAGAGGTTCTGTAAAACTACACAAATTACCATGTATTATGAAAAATACTGCCCATATAATAATTTCCATTTTTCTTCATTTCTTAGCAGGACTTGGATTAAGTTCATCATTCTATACAGAATGGTGTTCAGAAAGAGAGTGTGATATGGTTCTGACTGATCTTTTTAGCGTTTTCCTGTGGCACTCAGCACAGTAACATCCAATTCAGATTTTGTGCTAATTGTGCTAATAAATCATGGCCCACATCCCTTTCACTCCATCAGGGACTCTTGCAAAAACCAATCACACAAGTAGAACAGAAAGCCGTCTTTTTTTTTTTTTTTTCTCCCACTGTAATCATTTGACAAAAAAGAACATTTCAGATTGATTCAAAATTGTTCTTAGAAACCGTATTTTGTCTGAGGAGAATCTGATGCATTTTCACATAAAATTGATTCTCTCCTTAAGAAAAATGAAAAGTCAATTGTTGTTCATGCAAAAAATGTTGACTATTTTCAGCTCTGCCATAAGTGCCTTAGCTTATGTGGGAAAGGAAAGGATTTTAACTTTCTCTCTTGTCGTTGCACAGGGCTTGGAGAACCTAGACCTTCATGTCCTTCCCCAGAACACCCTGCAAGATTGGAAGGGATGAAATATACCCAATCACACGATACATCACACAGGTACAGTGTGGACAGTATGTACAATGAGCACAGCAAAAGATTTAATTTAATTTTAACAGAACTACCCACTATCAAATAGGTCTAAGAGCACAAGTAAAGCTCTCCTGAACCCCACTAGCAATTGTGAACATAGAAAATCCCATGGCTGATTTATCTCCAATACTGTCACACAATTCCAGCTCGTCCTGTCATATTTACTTTCCTGGCTTCTGTTTTTTTCATTTCATATTCACTACTTGATAGGAAAGAAGGACTGGGTTTTATTCTGACATTTTGCTCCAGTTCTGATCTCTGGATGTTTTCTGGTTTTAAAATATTTTGGAGACACTGCACTCCAGTAGTTGATCCCAAAAGAATGTATTCTTGATGCAATTTTGAACATCTCTAACACTTCACAGCAAGTCAGCCTGAGCATGGCATTCATGTTTTAACTGTCTCGCAGACTTGTTTCTTCTGCTTAATTTTTCCCCTTTCCCTCATCTCATAGAAAAAATATTCCTTGTCATTTTCAACAATGAGCAGACAAGCTAGAGAAAAAGAAGACTGGATGCAGAAAACTGAAGATGAGCAGAAAGGGAAGGAATTAAATAGGAGTTGGTGACAAGAAGTAAGTGAGGATCAGACAGAAGTCAACCAAGAGGGAGCACTCATCTTCTGAGATTGCCTTTTGTCTGTTTAGATGAGGGAATATCATTCCTCTTTCATAGAAAAGGTTGAAATGCACAACATTCTTTTGAGCCTTAAAATCAGTATGAGGAACTAGAAGATAGAAGGAGTGTGCATCTACTTCCACCGTTCCACCAACTTAGCACCATTCATTTTCTTGGGCATGTCCTCTCTCCCGTATGGTGCTTCTGCCTCACTCTGACATTGTTAGGTTGGGGAGGGAAGGAATTCTGTCTATCTAGACAGAGGTGCATGACCTAGGGCTTGGATTAGAGCTTTCTGTGGCAGGCATTGCTCATCCTTTGCCCAGCTCACTGGTCAGAGCATTCCCCCAAGATGTCCTCAGCCAGATGAAGCTGAAGGCACTGCTCATCCTCCCATAGTCATCAGCTCATGGGGTCTGGGGGAGAGCTGACTGCCAAAGTGAGGTCCTGTAGTGGGTGGTTAAGAGCCTTTATGGAATGTCCATGTCCCCACTGCGGGAGGAGGCCAAGGGCTGCTTTGTGCCGGACACAGCTGGTTCCAGTCGGTGCCAGCCGGTGCCAGCCGGTTCCAATGGACCCGAATGCAGGACACAGCTGAGCCCCTCAGCCAAGCTGGTGGTGCCTCTGGGAAAACACATTTTAAGAAAGGGCAAAAACACTGCATGGTGGCATGGGGAGTGAGGGAAAAAAAGTGTGAGAAAGAACCCTGCGAACACCAAGGCCAGAGGAGGAGGAGGAGCTGCTGGAGTGGACGGACAGGTTTAACCCTCCTTAACCATGGCCAGCCGCGCACCTAGCTGCTCACTCACTCCCTCCACAACAGGTCGGACAGAAAAACAATACGAGAAATAAAGGCTGGAACCGGCTGTGTCCATCACAGGGCAGCCCTGGCTTCTCCTCACAGAGGCTACTCTACAACCCTTGCTGCCAACACCTGGGCTCAAACAGCCGGTGCGAGTTGTCAAAACATAAAATTCACGTGTCTTGCAGTTACAGCAGCCACAGCGGTCTCTGACTGGCATTTCGCTGGAAGAGCACTGAGCCAGGAAAGGCCAGAACCTGAATTTCACTCCCTACACCAAAATTGTTTCTAGTGTCTACCCAGTATGAACTACATTAACTGTCAAGGCAAGCCGAAGTCAAAAGAAAGGCTTTATTAAGCAAAATGTGTTAACCACTCAGCTGCAGAGTCATTTATCCCCGGAATAATGAAAGCAAAACATATTCTAGTCTAGATATGCTTTATATTGATTTTTATTGCAAATTTTATTTTGTATTTCTAAAACTTGTTTCAACACATTTCTTCTGTGGGGATAAGCTGTGACTGACAGAGTTAAACCAGTACAGGTTTTGTACGCAAGCAGATTCTAAGCTACCCACCTACTTACTTCTAAGGCAGCAAAAGTAAACTGCCACATGCTGTCAAGTCAAAACTAGGAAATGTCAAGAAAAAGGACACGAAGAAACACCTAATTTCTGTACCATAACAAGTATGGGAGTGGTAGCCAGTGTAAGAGGAGTAACAGATTGAACTCTGTCTTGTGGTTCACCATTTACTGTAATATGGATCTTAAGACTTAGGCTGGATTTCCATCGTCACAGATTTGTCCGGGTGTTAAGAAATACATTCCCAGACCAACAGAGCTGTGTGGAGGCAGCAGTTTCAAAAAAAAAGGCTTTCCTGTACTGGTATTGTTGTACAATTGCCAGAGCATGGTACATTTACTCCACTGGTTCAAAGCACAGTTGGTTTGCATAGCTGCATCCTGTTCTCAGAGCTCTTTGCCAGTCCATCACACTCTTAAAGTATTCCCTTAAGTGTTGGCATTATCATAGATATGTTTTTTTTTTGGAAGGGAGGATTGACTCTTAGTTGGAGCTGCAGTCTGGGTTACCTCTCTTCTCCCTCCTCAGGCAATTCATACACTCTTCACTACCTGCACTTCATGAGAACACCCAGTTAATTATTTATGAAGAGCTGAGGCCTTTAAACTCCATGGATTTCTTGTGTCTGGGTCTTGATTGCATCAGGTAAATTCATTCCTGTTTGATGGCATTAAGTGTTTTGAATAATTAATATGGTAATTTATCCCAGGCTGAGGAGTAAATGTTACCTTCTGCTGGGAGGAGTGTTGGGAGGGGAATACTCTTTAGGGCACTTTTCCCAATTCCTTTAATGTCAACATGGTACTTAACGCAAGTGTCTGTCTGACAGCTATTGCTTCTATGAGACTCCAACACAAGTACAATTGGGAGAACAAGCACTACATGCACAAGCATTCATTCTTACAGTATTGACTCTTAATTGACTGAAAAACAATCAAAATATCTAAGCGACATCAAATACAGAGGAAAAAAAATCCCTGATCAATCATGGTCTTCTCAAATCAATGGAAATTTTTATTGTGAGTTCTTTGGGAGTAGGATTGAACCCCAAGATCCAAACTCTGCTGAGAGTGATATTTACAGTATGTAACAGAGAGTGGATTATACATTATTTTACAGTACACTCTTGGAAACTTAATCCATTTTGGGTTTTATAGACCTAATAATGACTTCTGGACATTTTACTACAACCCAGAGGAAAGTAATCCCTTCCCTAATGAATTTCAGCATTGGGATATATTTGTATTTTCTCATTATTTCCATTATAATGCATCTAATAGTCAGAACCATTCATTACTTATAGTTTTACTTTCTTTCCATCTCATTAACTTATTTTCTAGAATAATATCTATAGCCTTCAGGTACTCATATCATAACTCCCAAACCCTGAAGTCATCAGTAAACCAAACTGTTACACAAAGCTATCAAACACTTTAAATCAGAACAACTCTTCCTTTGATTTGTCTGTGACATGAAGACTCTTTTGCCTTGTGAGGTCATGCTATTACCAAGCGTTCAGTCACTGGAATAAAAATCATAAGGGCAAAAAGAACTGCTAAATCGCTTTTCATTAGAAAGATACATTAAAGAATCAGGACACCTCTTAAACAATAGACTGAAACAACGAGTGATGGTTATATACAAGACAAAGCTTAACTCTTCAAAGTGTTTTCCATTGTTTCATGACTTCCCTTTGTGGTTTTGGCTTCTGCTAGTGGGTTGTTTTTTTTTTTGTCTAAGCAGATCTCGTCTTCTCTTCACTTATTTTTACTGGCACTTGAGTCTATTTCTGATCTGTTTTCTTCAGGACTGTTTATAGTTTTTGAGGACAGAAATAAGAACTGAAGAGACCGTTTATTCTTGCAAAACTGTAGAGATGGAGGTGATTTAGTCTTCCCTACTTATTGATATGTTCTTCCAGATAGGATTTGAGCCATATTATTTCTGAGGTTAGACAGCAATACTTCATGAACAACTATAAAGCTTTGATGTCTGCCAGAGCCTGTAGAGTAGTTTCAGACCCTCAGTGTGGCTTCAGCATAGCTAGATCTAAAATATAAGCTTCAGCTAAACGTTCATCTTCTTGACCTGGAGCTAGTTACCTAAGGCTCAAAAGCAGTGCAATGGTGGATTACAGGTAATAGTTATAATTCTTTTGTCCTTCCTTGCTGTATTGTTAAAATCTTGCTCTCTTCCAGCTCATGCAAACCTCCATTCTGTCACTGCTCTTCTCAACTCCAGGAGCAGAAGTATTCAAACAGTGACAAAAATACATAGCAGGTTTGGGCAGATCTGAAGGCATCTGTGTCTCCAGATGTCTTCCAGCATTGCTTTTTTTTTGCTACAGGATGCCCATTTCTTTCCCTGGATGCCCACTTTTAGCTTCAGAGGTAGATTCCATTGTATAAACAGTTGAGCTGTGACGACAGAGTCATTTATTAACTAAAATGTCCTGGGGATCCTATTAGAAGATAAAAATTCTGAAAGACATTTATTTGGCTGTTTGCCCACAATTCAAAGCATTTAATATCTAGTGCTATCTTAAATAATTCATTAGCGCTCAATATGCCTAATACCTCTGCTGAGAACACCAATAAATGAGGTTAAATGGGATTCCTGC
>NW_010515469.1:17062-30933 GCF_000687285.1 Phaethon lepturus
GTTGTTTCAAGCTCTGATAAATATATGTTTTACCAGACATGAAAATAGCATTAGGGAACAAATGCTTTTTAGTCAGTGAAATGAGTGAGAGGAATTTTCCTTTCTCTGTAACAGCAAAGATAGCCTTTCCTCTTTACCCTTACATGTTTCGTTGAATTACAGCTGGTGAATTTGTATGAGGAACTGGTCCTTAAAGACCAAGCTGTGAAGATCAGCTCAACAGCTTCAAAATTCAGCTTAAAAGACAGTTTTCCGTGGTATATGACTCTGTGTGTGCATATTTGTTTGTGTGCTACTAAGCAGCTAAATAAATGTCTTAAATTATAAGAAAAAAATAGAAAAAATATAAATAAATACCTGCCTACCTTCAGTTTAAGAGCATCTGTCCCACTGGATGTTTAGGATGTGTGTAAATGAATATCCAAACATTGATCATGTATCTTGCAAATATTTCAGCCTGTAGTTTGTAGCTGTCCAGGAGCATAATAACTTTGCAGATTGTGAGAGTGTGAAATGTTTCCTGACTCTTAACAAAGGCTCCTCCTCAGTGTCCTTAGAGCTTTCCTAATATGCAACATTATTCCTGCACGGGAAACTTATTAGCCCAGTATCTTGTTTGTGACTTCCCACTTGTTGCTTGTAATTAAATCCAACTCCAGAAGGAAAGACAACACATCCTTTAAAAGGTTGGAAGACCGAAAAGCACAGTATATAGGATAATAAAGAATAATATATACTGGAAAGGACCTCTGTAGTTTTTCTGATCCAAACTCCTACTGAAAGCATGGCTAAATTACACAGTGCCCACCTCCTCCTATAGCTCCTTCACTTGACAACTCATCATCTAAGGTGGGGTACATCTCTCACATGTGAAGCCACCACCACCTCCAATGTCAGACTGAGGCACCAGGTACTCACTCCCTGCAGTGTGAGACCTGGGCCACTGCATCCTCCATGCAGAGCTTCACCTGGAGCTAAGGAGGAGCTTTCCAGGAGAAGGAGGAGGCTGGAGCAGTTGTTCCATCTAATGCCAGAGACCATGTCTGTGTAGACTCCCTCAATTCCACACTATCTTAATAAGTAATTCAAACACTGACAGCCAAGTCCCTGCTAACCAATCCTGAGAACAGTGCTTTTGCTTAGCAGTTATACATGTGCTTCCCAGTAGCACCTGGATAAAAGCCCCGGTACTATCTAATGAAGAATTATCTCAAGCTAAAAAAGGTGGGCATTCCTTAATCAGAAAACAGCCAAGCACGGAAACAGTTAGCATGATCTTTCAGGAACACTGGACTCCATAAACAACTCTGTAAGTTCTAATTTAACTTTACCTGCCAGAAGCAAAAAATTGCTGTCTTACCTGCTGAAGTTGTTCTAAGCTGGTCGTCTTCACCATACTCTGTCTTGTAAGATACAGAACAATCTATAAGAGCAGCTCCTGAGCCATGAGCTGTTGAAAGACAACCACCAAGTTGAATTGTAAATGTCAAGGTAGGTAGGCCCTTGGTGTGTTTTTACATTATACATTTTGAAGTTGACTCTGTTCCTACCAAATATGTACAACACCTAAATTAATCTCCTCCCAAAGAGGACCCAATGTAATTGCCCACATACAAGTACCTCATGCTGTCTGAAATGCATTAAGGTATCAGATACATCAGCACAAGACTGACGTTCAGTAAAACAGGACTTAAAGATACCCGGACACTTCTGAAGCAAGAATGGGGAAACAGCTAGAAAACCTAGAATTTTGTGTCTGATTACGGCAGTGAATCTCACTCCATTCAAAATTGCAGTATTGCTCCTTATTGCTTTCCTCATTGGCAAGTCCAGTAGAGAGACTATAAGCTACAGAAATTTGACCGTTAGGAACCCTGTTATAGGTTGCTCTAGGAAAGACAAGTTAAGTTAAATTGTGAAAGTACTGCTTTTACAGACAAACTGTCAGTTCCAATATATAGTTCCATCGTAGTTCATAAATAAATAATAAATATTTAGGTATGTGCATTTGTAGCAATTTAGGGGATCTGTAGATACGCAATTAAAGGATTGTAATACATACAAGAAAGCTCTGTATCATAGAAATACAAGTATCTCCATACCACATTTCTGAGTACTATATCCATTATACACATATATAAAAATATGTATATATAAGGTATCTGTGTTTCTTGTCCATAATCTGTGAGCTACAATAGAGAGTTGTTGAGTTTTGGTAATTCCACAATCAAGCAGGAATATGTACGCTTCTGAGACACCTGAAACATAAGAAAAAAGGTTAGGCAAGTAAATATGGGCATATTTAAAGCAGAACAATTTTTGAGAAGGTAACAAAAAAACTTGGATGCTAGCACGTGTCACCATGTGAAGAAAACATTTAGCAAAAGTAAATACTTTTCTCCTAATGTGATTATAGTCTAAACAGAGAAATTGAAAATTGAGACATGCTGTGACTGCGCAATGCCTCGTAACATTGTTGAATTAACTGTACAGTACGTCATACCAGTTTTACAGTAAAACAGGGAAAATAATACCAGTCCGCTGAGACCTAAATGAATGAATTCGACATCCAAGAACCAGTACATGGAAAAGAGATGAGCATTCACTTATTGCTATATTTCAAAATAAAAAAAAACCAACAAAATTATTCCTAATTATGCCACAGTCATAACATTTGCTTGGCACTTGTTATGTAAAAATCCAACAAGGTAAGTGATCAATTTTTTTGTCAGAAACAGGCTTTTTCTATACAAACTAAAGTCCCATTTGCTGGAGCCTGACTGCAGTATTTCCAGTAAAATTTGCCAAGAACAGGGGTTGGATAAAAGAAATAATTTCATCCCCGTTTTACAGACAATAAAACTGAGGATATGAGAGACTAATTTATACATAACAATACATAGAAAATCTAAGATGGGACTGAATTAAGATCTCTTGAATTCCCATTCATTGCTTCAGTTGTTAAAAAATAAAAAAATAAGAAAAATAATTAAAAAAATCTCTTTCAGGAAGTCATTTTCTTGAAACTGGATTACCATTGAGACTAACAAAATTATTTTATTTTTAAATGCTATTAAGAATATGATTCAAATCTCAATAGTATTCATTTCAGTATTTTAAACATTTATAAGAATATTTTTTAAAGATATAACCTCTTTGACTAGTTTTTAACCATTCAGTATTTTCATGTCTCATAAAAAATAATTTTCCTCAAAAATATGTGTTTGCCAGTAGCATTTAAATTAGATGTAAACCAATATTTATGAAGCCAGCCAAATAAAGTGAAATCTTCAGTTCTTTTACTACTGTGGCTGGAATAAACAGGCTAATTCATACCCCTTGAAAAGGCAATTTTTTTAGCAAAATGCTGATCCTAACGCTTATTTGCAGAAGCTCAACTGTTTATCTGTTTCGCCCACAGACACCATACGGGGCATATGTAGGCCACATTGAGTGGCTGGAATTAGCAAAGCCATTTGTGAACTGCATATAAATGTATTATTTGCACATAATTCTCTGTGATAATAACCAAATTAGAGAAGGCGATAGCACCAGCATTTTTTTCAACTTGGTGTTTATGAAAATGATTCCTTTAGTTCGTATCCTTCTAAGAGCAGAAACAAAATCAGAACCAAGACACATTAGAAATAAATGGTCAAAACGCTAAAATTCAGTGTGTACTAGAGTTACGGGAAGTTTTTGTTTTTTTGAGAACTAGAAGGGGTATTTTGCTCACCCCCACCCTACCCTGATTAAGCACCTCTTAACCTTATGGATGTCAGTGGATCTAAGTGCTCGCTGCACCGTTACCACATAAGCTCTTCCTTAACCTCAGAGGCATCGCTGTGGCTTGCTGCATCGTAAAATGTGATCACATCTTTGCTTTGGAGCACGGGAGTCTAAACGCGATGAGAACCTGGCCCAAGGAGACCAGAGAGACTCAGTGCAGGGAAACAAGTAGGATAAAAGCTTCACATCCCAGCTCAAATAACATTTTTTACTGCATTTCAGAGAACTGAGCGATTTTAAAGGCAGTGAAACCCTTTGCCAGCTTCCTGCTTAGTCCATAATTGATCTGTAAAGGCTTTTTCAAAGTGCCATCAGAGGAAAGAGACAAATGGGTTCCGCATTTTTACGGTGCTCTGGGTCCTCTTGTTGAAATTCAGCTGAATCTTTCTCAGAAATAGAAACAACAGCACTCCAGGACTGGTATTTCACAGAATCGCAGAATCACAGAATCACTAAGGTTGGAATGGACCTTCAAGATCATCAAGTCCAACCATTAATCCAGCGCCACCATGTCCCCTAAACCATGTCCTGAAGCGCCACATCCACACGTTTCTTGAACACTTCCAGAGATGGCGACTCCACCACCTCCCTGGGCAGCCTGTTCCAATGCCTGACCACCCTCTCAGTGAAGAAATTTTTCCTAATATCCAATCTAAACCTCCCCTGGCGTAACTTGAGGCCATGATGAAAATATGGCAGCAGCACTGCCTTTCCCTCTTCATCCCACATCTCAGGTCGTGACCACAGAGTTCAAAGGGGTTATAAACCATCGGATACAGTAGTCAGCAGCTCCTCAGTTTCTCCAGGGAGCAGATGTAAGAGAGAAGCAAGCGTGATTATTGTCTGCAAAATCTGCTGCTGCTTTTACTCTCTGGCAGCAGCTCAGTTCCTTGTGGGAGTGAATGAGTGTCAATACTTGCAGAAATCAATTATAATTGCTTCTCTTCCTGAGTCTTCAAGAAACCGAGCTGCTGCTGAGAATAATGCTGCACAGACACAGATGAACCAAAAGAGGTTTGTACTTCCAGAATTTTGAGAAGCACTGGCATAGCATTAATCACTGTCATTTGCTAGCAGAAACAATCATCTGAGTGCAATCGCTTCTTGATTGCTAAAGACGTTTTCCTTGCCTACAGGACTAAGGTTTGACTTTTTTCAGCAGAAATATCTGTTGCAGCTGCCACGGAGAACCACAACTGACAGCAGAAGCAGGCAGATATTCGCGATATTTTGGTGTTTCTGTTTACAAACATCATCCCAAAAAGTCAGTAAAAAACACGTTTATCACAGAATACAGTCATATATATGTATATGTGAATATTTCATACATGTAGATAGTCCTATTCATGTATATTTCTTCTCTGGATCTATAGTACCATGAGAAGACTAATTACTGCTCACAAAAGACCTGTCTTCCTCTCACCCAAAGAATGAACCATTATAGTTTCCAACATATCACCAGATGTCTGGAGCAGAGGCAGGGCTGCAAAGGAGATGAACATCCTTTGAAATGAGACTTCCTCTTTCTGCTCTATTTCACTCGGTCGTGACTGCTAAAGCAATTCTGCACTGTGGGCAAGTAATGTCTTTATGGGATGTTTTATCATGAATCTTCACCAGGCAACTATTAATCTTAAATCATACTTTTATCAAGTGTTTATTCTTTTATTCCCCTCAGGCTTTGTGATAGCAATATCATGTCTGTCACAAACAATGACAAATGGCATCTTCTCCATTGCTGAAAATAAAGATGCCTGAGATAAATTAACTTAGATAGGAATTTAAAGAGATAACACTTGATCTAGGAATAAGAGTGAAAATGTCCATCAAAAAAGGCATTATATTGCCAAGCCCATGTGGATATCTCTGTGGCAAAGAAGAGCAGAGAAAATACGTTACGTTACCCTGAGAGGTTGTAGATGCCGCATCCCTGGAAATGTTCGAGGTCAGGTTGGACATGGCTCTGAGCAACCTGATCTAGTTGAAGATGTCCCTGCTCAAGAAAAGGTCTCTTTCCACCCAAACTGTTGTATGATTCTATGAACATGGTCAAACAACTGCATAAGGCTGAACTATTTGTAAAATTATCACTCCACAGCTGGCCTATACCCATTGGCTGCACATGATAAATCACCAAGTGTGTGCTTCAATGCATGCCAATGTGGAATACAATGTTTACGTTCCTGAACACTACAATGGCCTATTTTAGACTTTAAAGGACTAGAGAAACACATAGGAAATTATTGCATCTCTGAGACACTAGCATCTTAGTTGGAAGAAGTCTTCACTAGCACCTGAGAGACAATAAATTACAACTGAGGGACTGATTGCTTCCGGCCCGTATCGGTATTCTCATCTCCATTATAAGGACTTGCCGTGGTTTATCTCCAGCTGACAACTAAGCACCACATAGAAGCTCACTCACTCCCCTCACGGTGGGATGGGGGAGACAATAGGGAGAGTAAAGTGAGAAAACTTGTGGGTTGAGGTAAAGGCAGTTTAATAGGTAAAGCAAAAGCCGTGCACACAAGCAAAGCAAAACAAGGAATTCATTCACCGCTCCCCATGGGCAGGCAGGGGTTCAGCCATCTCCAGGAACACAGGGCTTCATCACATGTAACAGTTAATTGGGAAGACAAATGCCATCCCTCCGAATGTCCCCTGCTTCCTTCCTTCTTCCGCCACCTTTATACACTGAGACTGACGTCATATATCCAAAGGAATATCCCTTTGGTCCCTTTGGTCAGTTGGGGCCTGCTGTCCCAACTGTGTCCCCTCCCAGCTTCTTGTGCTCCCCCAGCCTACTTGCTGGTGGGGTGCCCTAAGAAGCAGAAAAGGGCTTGACTCTGTGTAAGCACTGCTCAGCAATAATAAAAACATCCCTGTCTATCAACACTGTTTTCAGCACAAATACAAAACAGCCCCATGCTGGCTACTACAAAAAAAAATTAACTGTATCGCATCCAAAACCAGCACAGGAATTAACTTCCTACAGGGACAGTAATTACAAGAACATGGAGGTTGAGATGGCTGTCAATGAGTACTCCAAATTACCTACAAAATCAGGTGTTCTCCTGCCTCCTTTATCTGAGATGCAAAGCCAACAACTGGGGAAAAACATAATGTGAACATGTACCTTCTGAGAGATCAGAGAACTCATATAAGGATTTCTATATGTAGTTATATTATTATTTTGAGTAGAAATAGTTTTGATTCATAGAATCATGGAATCATAAAATCATAGAATAGTGTGGGTTGGAAGACACCTCCAAAGATCATCCAGCCCAACCCCCCTGCAATGAGCAGGAACATCCTTAACTCAGCCAGGTTCCTCAGAGTCCAAGCCCATAGCAAAGCAAGCTTCATGAGCTCCGGTGTTTACAGAATAATTTGTGCACCTAATCCGTTCTTATAAGCACGACTTTAAAAGAAACGTCTCTTCCTGCCTCTTTCTTTCAAAGATCACCTCACTCTTCCTAGACCTCTCTCCTCTTCTGAGCTTTCTTGATTAATCAAAGACAACTTTGCTACCTGTCATTTTCAATCCACTTTTATTTTTTTCAGCGGTTAGTCTTAATTCCAGGTCTCAAAGACTTTTTCTGCACCTTCCCTTCCATTTGAATTCTAACTAAGGAAATTACTTCTGGAAAATGAATGAGAGCAAAAAGAGAAATAAATTAAAAAAAAAAATCTACAGAAACCTTTGGTTTAAATTCAGTATGCAACAAATGGAAGATGGATAGTATTTCGGATCACATCCATTATATTTTCATTATGATGACAATATATGAATCTCTGACAGTTCTGAACTGAGTTCCTACATTAATCAAATGCTGTCTTCATTGTTTCTCTGGCACTTTTTCATTAAAACAGTTGCATTTGAGCTATAATCCTATAAGTTATTCCTAAACTGGCTCCTTTTCAAGTACAAATACTATCTAGCCCTGAAAAATCTGTGTATTTCCAGGCATCTGTAGATTTCAAAGTAAAATAGGGGGGAGAGAAAAGTAATTATACCTACGTTTTAAGAGAAAAACTGTGATGCAGGATGATACCTAATGTGTCTGACAGTGATTGTGTGTTGCTTACTGTAATTTCTCTAATATATGTATAAGCACTCTCTTACCATCATCTCACATCCTTTTATAAATTCATCCTCGCAAAAGAACAGGTTTTACAGAAGAACTGACGAACGCTTTTACTAGAGGGGAACCAAGGCACAGAAGAAACAGCTTGCACAAGAGACAAGACAAGAAATACATCTGGGATTGAATCGAACTCTAGTCATGTATCAAACTATTCCTTCAAAGAATGGGGAAAGTTTTTCCCAAAGTCTAACAAAGCATTCAAGAAACATCCTAGATCAAATAATATTATCATGTTCATTTACATTACTGAACAACTCTCAATTTTTACACCAATATTTATCAACTCAAGTTTGCTGCACCTAAAGACATCTACACTGGTTCAGGCCAGCACTCTATATCCTAGAGTAACCTGTCTTCAGGTTTGGAAATAGATTTGGACAAGCAGAGCAGAGTAAGAACAAGGCAAACATTTCATACAGTATTAGAATAATTCAGTTTGGAGGAGACCTCTGGAAGTCTCTGGTCCAAAATTCTCCACAAAGGAGGCCTGACTTCTGAGCTAGTTCAGGTTTTCCATCCAAGAATGGAGGTTGCACCAAATCTATGGGAAACTTATTCTGGTTCTTTACTCCAACTTCTTTGTCCTTATACCCAATAGGAATATTTCTTGCTGTGCAGCGTGCATGTTGCCTCTTGTCCTTTCACTGTGGACTTCTGAGAAGAACTTGGTCCTCTCACTGCGGGAGCTGAGTGGCTGTGCTTAGCTGCCTACCGGGGTTAAACCACAACGGCATTAACCTTCTATTAAAGCACATGGTGACACAAGGACTAAGCATCCTCTTAGATCCCACAGACCATTCTCAATAACAATACTGGTCAGCACATGTTTCCTCAGGGTTTGTTGCAAATAGACAGTAACTTCTCGGCAGACCTCTCTTAAAACTTTCTAATGAAAGCTTTTAGGACCTGTCAGTGTTTACAGTAACCACTGAGTATCCACTCCGGCCACTGCTGGAGTAGAATGGGGAGTCCTTTGTCATCCTTAACTGTTGTCTACGTTATGTAGTTATTTTCCAAATCTTTCTTTACTTTTGCAGTCAATTCTACCACTTTCATTCATAAAGGATCCATTAACACTCCTTAAATTTATTTTGGTTACTAGTATATGTAAGAAGAATGGCTCGCACTTAACCTATAGTTCTTCTAATCAAATGTTTCTGCATGTATTTTGTTTTCCTTACCATTTTTCCATTTTCTAGCTTCTGAATTATGTTAATTGTTATAACTCTTTCTTTTTTCCATTTGTTTATAGATATATATTTCTATGTCTAATTACAAATTCTCATCCTTGTATAGCTTACTTTCATTTTCATGTCAGCACAGATTGACTAATTATCAGTGTGGCCTTTCCTGAACTGTCATTTCCTAAGCATCTAGTAAAATGCATTTATAGTTTTTACTTTTTCATTTTATCTGTGTGTTGCTTTTTATATTTCTAAAACAGATTGAAGCAAAGTAAACAGTGATTGCCTCCTTCTGTCCAATAGGTCATATCTCAGGTCTAGAATAAATGCAGACACATTGTTCTCTAATAACACATTTTTCCTTCTCCTATGTATTGAAATAGTTATGTGACAACCCGTTGTCTCTCTTTGTCTTTGGTTGAAATATTTCTGAAATGCTCCAGTTCACACCTACACATGGAGCTGTTCCAGGGACACAAAATAGAATTGGACGTTGCTCTACCTTCCAAGAGAGTAAATAGTGGCCTCAGTAGCCCAGTGACTTTGTAGGCTCTGTTTACAGCTCCCAATATTAGCTATTGCAGGTGTTCAGTGGAACAAGTTATGTTTTCAGTTCAGTGCCTATGATGCAAGGGCTCATAAATGCAGGAGACAGACAAAACTTCCTCTTTCTTTCAGGTTTCAACTTGTTTCTACCCCTTGATATGGCAGTGTTGGCTAATAATATGAAAAGGAACAAAAAATTGAGGTTTTTAAATTTATTTGTTGTTTCAAAAGGAGATACACCACACAACCATGACTGAGCTCACTTTGCATTTAATGCAATAAAGCTATGAAAGAAATTTTGTTAGAATTGCCATTTAACACAGCATTGTAATTATTGCCCATCACAAGAATTGGCGGCTAGTTCCATTTGGTGACATGAGTTAAAGCAATTGCAGGAAAGTCTTCTCAGATCCTTTGGAAACACCACAAAAACATCACCTTGTCTGTACGTCTACTACTGCGTATTTATTAAGAAAAACAGTGATAATCATTTTGAGTAATTATTTAAGGCCCAATCCTGTTGCTCCCAAATTTTATTACAGGTGCTTGTTTTACTCTAGAGAGCTCTTCAGCTTTCGCTGAAGACCCCATCTGATGGGCCTGGGACACAGACATCGGTCAGTGTAAAGTTCCTTGTTGAATGCACAGAAACAGTAAGTTATTAAAGTTCAAACATATCCATGTCTTTCATTGTTGAGTAAGATGCTCTTAACGATAAAGAAGAAAACTTAACAAATTGTTAAAATTATAATAATGAAATAATTCTGCATGCAGATAACATACCTTCAAATTCACAGGAGTGAAAGCACAGCTTTCCAGAATTTGTATCAGCAGGACCACAGTATTTTGGATATTTCAATCTCTATCTCCCGTGACACTACAAACACCAGCTGTTGTATAAGCCTTTGTTCCTAACTCACTGGGATAGGTTTTTTGGCCTGTGGTGTGCAAGAAATCAGGCTTGCAACAATTGTTCTCGCTTCTAAAGTTGAAGTGTTGCCCTATAGGCTCCTTAATGGACCAAAACGAATGTGTGTCCAAAGAAGAGCAATGAAGCTGGTGAAAGGTCTAGAGCACAAGTCTTATGAGGGAACTGGGGTTCGCTCTCTACAACTACCTGAAAGGAGGTTGTAGCAAGGTAGGTGTCAGGCTCTTCTCCTAAGGAACAAGCAATAGGACAAGAGGAAAGAGCTTCAAGTTGTGCCATGGGAGGGTTGCACTGGATATTGGGAAAAATTTCTTCACCGAAAGGGTTTGTCAAGCATTGGAACAGGCTGCCCAAGGAAGTGGGGGGGTCACCATGTGTGGAGGGATTTAAAAGATGTGTAGATGTGGTGCTTAGGGACATGGTTTAGTGGTGGACTTGGCAGTGCCAGATTAATGGGTGGACTCAATAATGTGTGGATAATGTGGACTCGATAATGTGGACCTTAAATGTGTTTTCCAACATAAATGATTCTATGATTTTCTGAAAATGTTTAGGATTAACTCATAAATGGATGGAGAGTTACAGGCAGAGATCCCAAACATACACCTTACTTTGGACCCCCTTTTATCATGAAACCTAAGGGCTGGGCTCTTCCCTGAATGTTTTTGAGGCAGCCACCAGCATTGCGCCAACAGCATCCTACTGCTCTCCTTGGTCTTCCTCTCTAGCTCCCAAGACCATTCACTGTATCTGAAGTGCTTCAGCATTTGAAGAAATACCCAGTTCAGTTTTCCGTAAGTAGAAAGATATAACACAGACTTGCAGGCAAATATGCTAGTTTTTACCTCCCACGGGTCTAGTCTTAGCACAACACAAGCTCAGTAAAATCTCTGAGACATGAGAGACTCCTCAGAAATTATTTTGAAACTGTTGTCTTCCTCACTTTACCTGACAGGACATTTTCCACTTTCTCCTGAAAGACTTCTTCAGTCTTTCTCCGTTCTCTGAAGTCCTGGGAGCTCCCTGCCTTGTTTGTTCTGCAGTTTAACAGAAAACTGCAAATGAATAACAATTTTCCATATAAAAGATTCTGGATTCCTTAAACCTTTCTTCAACTTAGTGCCTTCACCCCCCTGGGTAGGGGGACTGAGCCATGTATATCTGGAACGAAATATTTTTTCACCTTCTTTCTAAAGCAAATTTATATATGCGGCTACGTTGTCTTCAGTCTATGTTAATGATGCTTTAACTCTGCTTTTGATATAGCTTACAAAGGTAAAAAATAAAAAAAAAAAATTATTATTGAACTCAATGAGAGACCTAAATTAAGGTACTCAATATACTGTGAGATCAATCATCTCAACAGACACTGGAGAACCCATGTGGCAGAGCTAGAACCGATCAGACGTCATATTTCCTCTAAATATATAACGTATTTGAAATTTCATTGGAGTGCATCCCTTTAAGAAGAAAGATTAGTTAGGAATGAGTTTGTTTAGGCCACCATTTTATCTATTTGGGTCTTATGAAAGTTCTTTATTCTCTGATGTATTAAAGTGGTTGTTCACTGAGCAGACAGACATAGCAACAATTTTTATTCTGACATTGATTGGGAAGTTATTTGCACTGATAACTCTTTTTATCTTCTTAATGACCACCATGCTGCTTGGATCTTGTTCTCAGACCGAAATGAATTGCGCCTAATATTCCAGTTTGGGATGGTGGGTGCTTAAGGATCTCACGAAATTTGTCCCCTGCTTTCCTCAGTCCTTCCGCACAGGAGTGTCATCAACCCTATGGCAGCCTTGGCTATCTCGGCAAAATGCGTACAAGGTATTTATCTGCATGGAATTATATTTGTCTTAATGGGGTCTTTGTTTCGACCTGTGTGTATGTAGTACAGTGGATTCATTGCTTTTGTCTCATGTGGGGGATGGTCAAAAGATGGTCCAGAAATAAAACCTGGCCATAAATCTGACCTTTGCGGACGCAGGCTGGTCAGCAAGCTGGGCATGTTGTACGTGCTGTTCTATGCTACACAGGAGGCTGCATGTGGTGTTATTCTGCAGTGGTTTGTTAGGTCAGAGGCAGCACCACGCGATGACGGTGTCACAGCCCTCTGAACAGGTTTGGTCACAAAATACTTAGAAAAATACTTGCAGAAAAGAGGTTCAGAACCAGGAGCTCTTCAACACTTTTTTTTTTTTTTATTTTTTATCTGAGGAGTATTATTATCATACATATAAAATTTGCAGTGCGACAATACAATTCTGTGACGAGAAAGAAGAGATTTCATTTAATTTTCCTAATCATAAAATCAGTGATTTAAAGGTGGCTATATCTTCTTTTAAATATTGAATTCCTCATCTCAGTTCCTCCAGAGACCATGGAAAAATGTATTTGTGAAGGAAAACAAATATATTGGAGAAGTAACAGTATCCCATGAACAAACAATAAACCAAAAAGTAATTATTGATAAAAATATTTTTCTTCACAACATTAATCCGAGAGGATCTGTGAGTTTGATTTTGACATATACATTATATAGGAAAAAAATAATGTTTTTCAGAAACACAGCAAATGAGGTACTGAAGCAGAACATTCTCTCCTTTACCCCCCTAAACTGGTTTGTAGTTCATACCTAGCGGGCTAAAAAAAACATTTCAATATTGATTGCACTTTGTTATTCTTCTTTAATGATTAAATACATCAGCCACACCATCAAAGCATTATATCCTGATTAATCATCCTCAGAACCCCAGGAGTAATACACAGAACATTTATTTAAAGTGTAGGTAGAAAGACCAGTTCAGGTTTTATTCTGAGATCAAATGAGAGTTGTCCTTTGAGCTTCCTTGGGCTTCAATTTCTTTTGCTTCAGTTTCTCTCAATTCCTTATAGTTCTTATAACTGGCAACAGATAAAGTACCTTAGGGCCCGAATCTGCAATTTGGGAATGATGAGTGCGTTGAAGGTGCTGCGCTGGTGTGGTGGGTTAACCTTGGCCAGCTGCCCACCCAGCTGCTCGCTCACTCCTGCTCCTCAACGGGTCAGGAAAGGAAGTCAGATGAGAAAGCCCGTGAGAAAAGACAGGGAGCTCACTTACCGATTATCGTTACAGGCAAAATGACTATAGTTTTATTTATTGCCGGTTCAAATAGTTTTGGATAGTGAGAAACAAAGACAACCACTAAAACAACACCTTTGACCATCCTTTTTGTCCCAGGCCCAATGCCACCTTTTCGCTCCCGACCCCTCTCCCCCCGAGGGGCGCAG
>NW_010515470.1:0-25611 GCF_000687285.1 Phaethon lepturus
GCCCGTGGAAAGGACCCATGTTGGAGAAGTTCATGAAGAACTGTCTCCCATGGGAGGGACCCCAGGCTGGAGGAGGGGCAGAGTGTGAGGAGTCCTTACCCTGAGGAAGAAGAAGCGGCAGAAACAACATGTGATGAACCGACCACAACCACCATTCCCCGTCCCCCTGTGCTGGTGGTGGGGAGGTGGTAGAGAAATCGGGAGTGAAGTTGAGCCCAGGAAGAAGAGACGGGAGCAGGGAAGGTGTTTTAAGATTTGATCTTATTTTTCATTGTCCTACTCTGATTTTGACTGGCAGTAAATTAAACTAATTTCCCAAGTTGAGTCTGTTGTGCCTGTGACAATAGCTGCTGAATGATCTCTCCCTGTCCTCATCTCAACCCATAAGCTGCTGCTTGTACTTTCTCTCCCCTGCCCAGCTGAGGAGGGGAGTGACAGAGCAGCTTTGGTGGGCACCTGGTGTCCAGCCAAGGTCCACCCACCACGCTAGCCAATACTCTGTTGCAACTGTTAACTGCTCTCTTGGTCTGTACTAAGCTATTACAGTCTTGTCTCAAAATCCGGGGTAAAGAGAGAATTTGTAAAGGTAGAAACCAGTAGAAATGGAGGGATTTGGAATAATTTCCCAATTTGACATAAGAACCATTACAGTCCCTGGTATTTTACAAACTTTTACAGGTCCTGTTGGTCCCTTATGTCCAGAAATACAAAGGACAAGTTTGCAGATACTCTGGCAGTAGATTGGCAGACGAGGGAAGGAAAGCAAGCTTCTAACCTCCACTCATCTTTGTAAATTTGAGTAATAACCTCTGTTAAAGCAGCCTTCCAACCTCAGCAGAATTGGATTGATGCAGGCATTATGGCAGAGTAATACAGTTGTAAAGGATGTTTACAGTCTTTTGGCCAGCCAAAGATTGTAGGGAGAAGACTCATTGGTAGTATTGCTGTAGGATGATCGGTGTTTCTTGCAGCTCCAGATGAGAATCTAGAAAGCATAAGGAGACACTGGTGCCTTGAGCTGCGTAAGAGTAACATAATCCTTGCTTCATCTTCCCAGCTAATTGTCCCTCTAGCACCAGGTTGGTAAAGTGGTTTAATATAGAGTAGGAAAAAATTATGGCTGCGTGTGGTGAGCATACTGAGATCAGAGTGCTGTGGGCCACTTGGAAGAGGAAGGAATAAAGTAATCAAATAGCCTCCCTTGAAGGTTTTGAGACCAACTATCAAGCTGTAATGAATCACTATATGATAGATTAAAAAGTTGTCAGGCTTGCTTTCATTTTAACTTTTTTTACTCTGGGAGACAGTCTGTATATGATACCTGATATGAGACAAAAGATCAGGAACTACTGCAAGAAGTGTGTGGGTGCAACCCAAATAATCTTATGAGAAACAGAAGATTAGATTCTGGGTGGAAGTTGCCACCATCAGGAGATGGGTATCCTGGGGGGCAAGGTACACACAGCTACCTTTGCGGGAGTTGCCAGCCTGAAGAGAAACCCTCATGTTCTCCACTAACACAGGACTTTGTCTATTACACTGATCTTTTCCGTAAGTTTGAATCACAAGATTTGGCACAAACATGTCTGATGTGTCTCCGAGGGAACAGGGTCTCTCTGCCTGTGCACATCCTATGAAGGTTACTTACATGCAAGGACGGAAGACCTCTCTGCTCCAGATTTTTCCTCCAGACTATGTCTGTGACTATGAAATATTCTTCTCTCTTGAGTGTAATGATATACTGTATGTCAATATATCATATCACTGGCTTTTAAAACACAGTGTACCAAAGCATAAATACCAGGGGGATCTCTTTTTAGTAGCGTGTGACTTTTAGTAGTGTGCTACCTTTTTATCTCTTTCTTATGCTTAGAGGGGTTTTGTGCAGGGTAGGTTGTTTTTCTTTTTGGGTGGGTTTTTGGGGGGTTGGGTTTGGGTTTTTTGTTTGTTCCCCCCCTCCACTGGAAAGTACCAGGCAATTGTCCATATTGGCAAGAAATAAGAAAGAGAGTGGTGATGATTTACGATGCAACCAGACTTCTATCCTTCGCCTGTATGTAGTAAGCCTGGGGCTGGGGTGTGCAACAGAACAGCTACCGATGGTGGGCAATCTCCTGCTGTGATACCTCAGAGCTTAAGGTTGTTACTTTTGTCTGCAAAATAACAGTAAGAAAGATCCATGTAAACTTGATTGAGTGGTGTATAATTTTTCAACATACTGAATATATCATCCTTTGGGAAGAATCTCATGGTGTAAAAACAAATCTCTGACATATTTAAAAGGTTTGAAACTGGATAGCACTTAGCGGGTCAGTCAATCATTTTCCTGTTTCTGTCAGAGATATGTTAATGTCTGGTTAGATCCACTGGGGATTTCACGGTGAGATACTGGTCATGTGCAATGCATCCATAGCTACTGAAAGCTGTATTGGTCCTTCTCCTCCATAGCACCTAGAAGTAGGAATTACATTATAGGGCATAGGCTTTTTATTATTTACCGGAGTAAAATACAGATTTGAATAGAAATGTGGTTCTATTTTATTTTGCCAGTTGGGGACATTTCCTTTTCCCTGAAAAAAAGCCACTGGTACATATCCTCAGCTGGAATAAATTAGCATGGCTCCATTAAAGCCACTGGAACTGAACAAAGCTGTGTGACATGAAGTGCTGACCTTTGGCGTCTTTAAGAGGTAGTGCTAAAATATAGCAGAAAGCACAAAATTCAGAGTAGCCCTGTCTGCTGGTAAGAAGAATGTCATTGGCTGTGAGAAACTGTCTAAAGTTGGAGTGGAACTATATCCAAACATACATGTACCCTTTCAATTTTCTGAAA
Source organism: Phaethon lepturus (assembly GCF_000687285.1). Lineage (NCBI taxonomy): Eukaryota > Metazoa > Chordata > Aves > Phaethontiformes > Phaethontidae > Phaethon > Phaethon lepturus. The sequence continues at coordinate 2,834 of NW_010515470.1, forward strand.
GGAGGGGGAGGGTCAGGAAGTCCTGAGGGGTCATAGAATCATATCATAGAATGGTTTGGGTTGGAAGGGACCTTAAACATCATCTTGTTCCAACCCCCGCTGCCACAGGCAGGGGCACCCTCCACTAGATCAGGTTGCTCAAAGCCCCATCCCGCCTGGCCTTGAACACTTCCAGAGAAGGGGGCAAGCAAAAGGTCGCACGCAAAAGAAGACAGCAGCTGTGCGTGTGACATGTCACGCTTACTGGAGGTCTGCTTTGGAGATGTGTCTAAGAACAAGTCACAAACTCCTATCTACAGCTTGTCTTTGCTGAGGTAAAAATCTCTTTCCAGGCACTCTTTATACCCTTTGGTCAGTGTGTAAGGCTGCATGGGAAGGTTAAGAGAAACAAAGGCAGGTAACAGAAAGAAGAGAGAAATCTGTGCTTCTGAATGTGAAGATTTACATTTTGGAGAGACAAGAGTGTCAGCTGATTCCATATGGGAGGTGAGGCTATTTTACAAGGGAAAGTCAACAAAAATGAAATGAACTGGACTTGGACTTCTAATTTGCCTTGTTGGATATGGCTTTGGTAGAAGCTGTGTGATGGGAACATGTGTAAGGATTTTGCATTTTTTGCTTCTCCAGGCTTTGTTCTTCAGCTCTGCCTGCAGTATTAATCTTTGATTTACTAGAGTATTCTGAAGCTGGTGTAAGTGTATTAGCATTACTTGCAAAGGAAATGCACCTAGATTAGTGTGTTTGCAGAGGAGACATTATTAAACATGAAAACAGATGAAGAGAAGCAAGTTACTAATGACACTGCTTTCAGTGTTAAAGTAGTCTGATAAGGTATGTCTAGAGCAGGGAGCATGTCTATCCTCATAGTTTGCACATCGTTTAGCACACGGATTATGATAATCGTTTGGTGGAAGACAACAGGATGGGATTTAAACGTGCATTTCATAAACAGATTTGAGTTTCAAAAGGATGGTCCAGATCTACAGTACTGTAAATCAGAGTCGCTTCACTTTCTTAAGAGAAACTGGGTGATTTTTGTGCCAATTGCAGGCTTGATACCATATTTTAACAAGTGACTGATGTTGAGAATTTGTTGTTGTTGTTGTTTAGTTGGATGGGGTTTGTTTTTCCTTTTTTCATTGAGAAATACAAATAGGAAGAAAGGAAATGTGGAAGTGTGAGCATTTCTGAAATGAGGATCTCTCTGATCTAGCACTCGAACACACCTAAAAGCCACTCCTTGTAGATACGGCTCCTTGTATGTTTGCAGACACTAAATGTCAGTCTGTGTTAATACCTGCACAAGCATTTTTAGGTATATCCAGATAAAGGCTACTTTGGGGCTGATGAAAAATTCTTGTGCATTTTCCCCATGCAGCTTTAGAGCTAACAAATCAGAAGTGTGCTGGTGCCCCAAAGTCTGGTATCCAGAACTGCTTCTGAGGTTGTCATGTGTCAGTCTCAAGTGGACAGTGAGCAGCTCCACTAGATTTTGTGAGACTAGCTTTGCTGTGTCTCATGCAGTACAGCACTGCATTATCTTTCTTGAGAAGCCCTAAAATCAGTCCAGTTTTTAGGTAACTGTTATTTGTTTTTTTTATATTCTCCTATTTCTGTTACCTAATGAATTTTCATTACATAATAAAATGTATAACAGAAATCACCTGTATCACACACTGTTCCTTCATTTGAGCTGTGTCATGATGCTGTGTCATGCACTTTGGTAAAAATTCTGATAAAAAAATGTTCCTCCTATCTTCTGGAAGTCAGGTCACATCACTTAAATCTATACTTCTTGCATAGCAAACATGCAGAAAGTTTTGGTTATTCAGTTCTGCAAAGCTGCCTGCTTTCAGAGACTTTTAAGAAAGGGCATTTAAAAATCTCAAAAAAGACTACTTGTTGGTTGCTGTATCTGTTACTAAGGTGCTGCAGAAGTGCACGTTTCATTCTTACATCCACATTAACAGTATCTATAAGTAGCTGAGGTCAGGGGGGACTTTCTTCTTTGTTTCCTGGTTTTATTGGGTGTGTGTATCTACATGGACCTTCAGAAATGGAGGGAGAAATCTGACTTAACGGCAGACCTGGAAAATTATTTTTAGAATACTGTAAAGCATCCACTTAGCAAACTTTTCTTTTGAGAATAGAGAGGGCAATGATCATAGTCGCTGTATTAGTTATGTTGGACATTAGACGCAAGTCAATATAAACTCATTAAGTTAAACCTGATGTTGAGTTTTGTGTCTGTATTGCTTGGAAGAAAACTCCCTGGATTTAGGACCTGAAAGAACACAAGCTTTTAAACAATATTGGATCTGCAGATCCTCAAAGATTTTCCAGAGACCTGAGCAAACATTCAAAAATTTCACAAGCTGTAGAACATATATGGACTAAATTTTATTAGTTATCTTTCAAGTGAAAAAACAAACTGGCCTCTTCTCATTAGAAATCAGTGTAAACCCCCTTATTTAGCCTGTTGCACAAACCTGTGCAAGTCCACAGGGTTGGAGCAATAAATTCTTGTCTTTATATATATTCTGTGAATTTATGTATCAAAGAAACATGAGAATTTCTTTAATTTTCTTGTGCTTTTTTGATTTCTGGTACTTTTGATAACTCTAGATGTTGCTGACTGAGTTGCAGGCTATAAATGTACTTGTTTCAATCATGCTTCTTGGTGGTTGAAAGGAGTTAGCTAGAAAATGCTGAAACTTGCCACAAGACCAGTATTCCCAATTCTTGGTTTGCATGCTTTCCCAAGTTTTCTACCAATGTTGTGGTGTGTTTTGATTCACAGAAGTTTTTACTCAGAGTTTTTCCTTGGCTTTTGAGTTTGGTCTTTTAAATTTGCTACCAAAATCCAGAATTTTGGTGTAGATCTGTGGCAAGTTGTGCTGCTCAAAACTTAGTCCATGTTTGGAAAATGTACCTGTGCTGAGGTTTCCAACAGAGCCATCTGAGTTTCATGATTGGAAAAAAGTAAGCTGCAGCCATAGCAGCATTTGAAATAAATTAAGATACCAGAAATTCTTTAGTACTCAGTCCTTGAATATGGCTTCAGTGAGTGTCCATGGCGTGCAGAGGTGTGCAAACTGCCTAACAGTGTGGCTAATTCTACCTCACCTCGATTCAAGCACCTGATAATAAAGGAGAGGGGAGTAAGCAGAGAAAGACTGCTGTACAAGAATATGACCGGGGCATAAATACCTAACTCTGGATCAGTAAATATTCATGAAGAACATATTGGGCATTTATAGGTTACCCCCAGAGGCAAGTAGTGACTCACAGTGATCTGCCAACCATACAGACATGTCCTTAGAGCTCCTAGGAAAATAATACCTCTCTCAGATAGCTGCTTGGCACCAGTGTATTCTGGGCACAGTGCTTCTGCCAGCCGCCTAATCTGTAAAGCCAGCTATCCTCAGATTTTTTCCTTCCTGGCAGGTGAATAATGGAGCATCTACCATACAAGTAGTCCATCCCATGTCTTGGAACTGCTCTTTCATGACCAAGGACCTTCACTGGCTTTTGGGAAACTAGTTTAAGTGTCATACTGCAAAGTGACTGTCAAATGAGTGTGTGATGTCCATGGTTTATGGCTTTAGAATGATCTAGGGGACTGTGAAGCACGTAGCCCCAGAATTTTTATTGTTCTTGGCTTTTACTCTTTTGGCACAGAGTGACTTTCTAGGTTTTTTTTTTCTTCTTAATTCTGATTGTGGTCAAAAAGATGGTAGAAAAAGAGTTTCAACAGTTGAATAGTCACCAATAATATCTCCAGTTCTTTTGCCTTCACCCTACAGCAGTCTCCTGGTTGCCTTTGCCTCTATTTCACATCAGGGGTCCCCTAACAAAATGGATAGCATCTGTCCCATCCCCAGGAATGTTTGTGTCTCTTTTAATACTACTTTTACCTCACTTCAATTTATGTTATGTTTCATTTACTTATAATATCACACAGTGCACCAGAAGTACCACAAACATCTCTGGTACAAGGCAGGTGGCCAGAAACCGCTGTCTGCTGAGGTACATGTTTTGAATTATCTGCCGACAGATGGGAATTGCACAATTCTCTGAGCCTGGGCTATTAGCATATACTTGTTCTTACAGCGGGAAAAAAAGATACTGTTTTCTTTATCTTAACTTAAAAATAACATTATGTACACTTTGAAGAAGCAAAATGTAAATGCCAACCCCAAGAACAAAGATCTTGTTCTGTTCTTTGTGCCATTCTGAACTGAACGTTTTGTAGGGCTTCAAAAATTGTGTTGTTCTGGTATTTGCATGTCTTCTTTTGCAACAGATAGATTTAACATGTTAACAGCCCTAAAGTTTGCATTTTTTCTATGCTGGTTACATTATATGGCCTGTTGAAGGTAGTGTTTTCTGGTCTTGGTAGTCTCAGCTATTGCTTCTGTCTCTCGCCTCTTTCTTTCTTCTTTCTTTTCTTCCTCCCCCTTTCTTTATGATAAAAAGAAGTAAATGTAGTTTCTTAGCTCTTACAATACCTTTGACAGGTAGCTTCTTGGCTACCTGTCAAAGTATTTAAGTGCCTCACCATTTTAGCCATGCACTTTCCTAATTCACTTGAATAAAGTTTATTATACAAGTAAAAGCTTTGATTTGATTAGTGCCTGTCAGCAGGTGATTTTCTACTTGCTGTGTAATGATGGGCTGTTTTCTTAAGGATTCTCACGTGGTAGTGGTGCCTGAAGTTCAAAAACACCATGCCACTGCTGCTTATTCTCTGATGTTATTATAGGGTTGCAGTCCTTAAGCTGAGGCTTCAGATGACTGCCACAAAACATGCATACTACCAGAAAGAAAAATTCTTTCAACTTAGTTATTTAATGACAAATTGTTTTAATGTCTTATACTTTTGTTAGGGTTTTATATGTAGGTGCCTATGGTAAGAAGCTACTGACTCTGCTCTATCTTAAGGGTGAGATATGATAGTGACTGTGAGGATGCATGAAAGAGATATTTGTGTGATGATATTCCTCTTTCTGAGTACCATTTTTAAGGGTTTATAGCTAGAGTGTGGAAGTCCACTCTGAACTGAGACTTGTCTTTTATAATAAGCTTTCTTGTTCAAAGGCTCTTTTATTCTTTCCCAATTAAACTATACTGCATATTTAATAGGCTTAGCTATGCAATAAATTACAGGTGTTATGGTTTCATTTTTTTGTTAATTCAAAAATTATGATATAATTTTTAAATTGAGCTTTGCAAGTCTCTAAATTGAACAGCTCCCTTTGGATGTATATAATTCAGGCTTGCATAAAACATGAAGCCCATGTTCAGCCATATCATCTGAATCTTTGAATAATCTTTTATACCCTTTGTGACTGTTGCCTAATATTTTGAGGTTGTGATCCAACAAAACACTTACATGCTCATAGAAGTTAATATTTCTGTGGAATAAAACACATGAATCCTGTCAGGTTGGAGCCAAAACAGCAGTTAAATGTGAGGAGAAGATTCTTTGTTGTCACTGCATTTCTTCACTGGTATAATGAGATGATACATTGTCCTTAGTACATTCATAAAACAAGCACAACCATTTCAAATTCTGCTGGTTTATGACGTTCATCTGAATGTGTGAGTCTTTAGAGTACAAGATGGGAATGACTTTGAGCTTTAGAGAAGGATGAAGTTTGGACAAAATTTGAGGATTTTCTGTAGGATATAGTGTGGGGTTGTCTTTTTGTAGGAGCTGAAGAAAGGACGTTCCATTTTATGAATGGTTTCTTTATGTGTTGAATAAGGTTGTTGATTTGCTCTGAGATTGGATTTTCAATTTATTTGCCAAGGATTTATAGAAACACATTGTATAAAGTCAAAGCCGGAAATCGGATAAAGTACAGCCTAACCCAATTAACACCACTATGGTTTTTCTCCTTTGATCAAAGAATGAGAGAAAGCTTTGCTGCTACACGTCTAGTGATATTGAAAAACTGAACAGGATCCCCAAACATCTTGCCAGTTCTTTTGCAGAGAGAGCTGTTTACTGCAGCTCCCTCATTTCTAAGATATTAGAGAGACCTAGTGTGCTACCAATGATGCCTCCTAATGTACTGCGAGTACATTGAATCCCTGCTCTGATGTCCTTACAGCCGGCCTGCGACCGGCCTGATTTGAAAACACTTTCACCTCTGCAATGACAGAGAAATGGTCTCCTTTATTCTTAACAAGAGCAAAATGTAGGGCTCAGCCTAAACTTTTCTCTGAGCTGTATGTTACTCAAATAGATTTCCCTTTAGAGAAGGGGGGTGCAGCAAGCAATGTACGGACTGGGGTCTTTTAGTGTTTCTTCAGGAGGTTGCTTGTAGCAACTGAAATGGAGAGAGGGTGACTGCATTGATCCTCGAACTCTGTACATATATGGCTCTGGGGGAAAACTAGCACCTGCTGTCTACATTTAAGGTCCTGTTTGAGATGCGTAATTGGAGTGATAGGAGTCATACATTACCTATGCTAGTGGAGTCTGTTAGTGGATCATCAGCAATCAGTGTCTGTGTCAAAATTTGCAGAGGTCAAAGAGTGTACAGATTTGACCTCTACCCTGAGTCACAAGGAAGTCATTGATCCTGTGCTATTAGTATTGTCTCTTTGACATATCCAAGCCTGAAGCTTGTTTTTTAAAAGCTACTTAATGCTGGCAAACAGCATGTGCTGGGCTCTCATTTTTCACTGCCAAGAAAAGGGAAGTAGAGCACAGAGAATTAATTGGTGAGACCATCTTTGAATGTAAACTTTGAGTAGCTCATAGGTAGTCCTTCCTAGTAGAGAGAAGCCCTTTTTTCCCCAAATATATACCTTTCTCAGAATAGAAGCAACAGTGGCCAGCTTAACACAGCATCTTCTGCACAGTCTGCTCTCTCTGTGTTCAGGGAGGGCACAATGAAGATCATCCCGACTGTGTTGTGACATCTGTCACATGCAGTTCAATGCATATGTAGTTTCTCTATGAACTCTTCATTCTATTTTTTCATGGTTTGCTTGTGAACTCCTGCTGGTCCAGTTGGATTTGGTAGTTCACTTGGGAAGGTGATAGTTACTCCAGTCCCAGCATGAGGGCTGCCAGAGGAGAAAATAGTCTTTCCCCCTGTCACTTGAATGACAGAAGTTTTGGTGATGCCATTGCATAGTTTCCCTGTGAGCTGGGTAGCACCAACCTTCTCAACTTACGTGCATATGTGTGATAGCCAATGTCATAAGCCCTGTAGAGTTTTGGATTCTTACCAGTGACTATTTTGGACAACTGATTTAGCTTAGTCACAATATATTTTTCTATAAAATGGGGAAAACACTATTTTATTGCTCCAGAGGTATGGTGAGTCATAATTAACTACCATTTTGTAAAAGTTATGTGAATGCATACTGTGAAGAGGGTATAATACGGATGGCACTGATGGGACTGGAGCATTCTGAGATTTAGTGGCTTTCTGATTTTGTGAGAAATTAGAAGTAGGGATAAATATATCTTGCCAATGCCATGCTCTGCAAGATTTCAGAGTTTCTCATCGCTGAATCAACTTTATGGGAAGTCAGGAACAATCTAGTGCTGTTGCATTTGCAGTATCTTTGCAAGACACGTTTCTCATTTAGTGCCAATCTGCAGGGACCTTGCAGCCCAACCATCTAAAATACAATGATGGTTAATGGCTCTGGGAGTTGGAGTTGATATGGCAATGGACTGGCAAAAGTGGTATATAACCTGATCCTTCTTCAGCCTTTTGATGCCTTTTCTGAGTGATTGGATTTCAAGTGAGACTGATTCCTACCTATGGATGTTTTTAGAATTTCTATGAAAAGTAAGAAAAGAAAAAAACCATGATGATAATTTAGTTTTATCATGTGAACTTCTTTTCTTCCTTACCTGTATACACAGCTGGCTAATTGGCCACTCTTGTACCTCCTTATGGGGGCTCTCAAGGTACAACACAAAAATACCTATAGGCATTTTGGATACAAACATATCTGCATTTACCTCATTTTCTTCACTAGAAAAATAATAGAGGAAGGGTTTGGTGAAAGGTCTTTGGTTGTAAAGGATTTTGATAAATTTAGGAAATAAATTACAGTTGTGTTCAGGGCGATTTAAGTAAAATAGAGATGATGAAGATGATGACAAATCTAGCTTTCTTCATGCTAGCAGAACAAAATTCAATTCAGCATCAAAGGAGGATAAATAGGGATAAATGTAATGGCAACCTTTTGTTCTGTGAATGCTGTCACAGAGGGGTTGAAAGCCTGAGCAAATAATGAGGCAGAAAGAGGAACAGCAAGTGTATGAGGGAGACAGCACAGCAGAGAGTAGCAATGGCTAGAAGGAATGTCTGTCGTAATAATCGTAGCAGAGACAAAGGGAAAGCCCAGGAGCCAAGACAGCTTGCTGTGAGCAATAATGTGAATATAAAAGTGTAAGGTCTAGAATAAAGGATGGGATTCAGCAATATCACTTTCCTAAAACATCCTCATTCACCTACTTCTCACTTAAGTGGTTTGATTACTTTGCAGCTAATTCCCCCCACACCCCATCATCTTTTCTTTTCCTGTTTTGTTCTCTTTCTCTGTAACTCTTTAAAGTTATTTGAAATTTTAGCACAGTGGAGGAGCAGCCAGGCCTTTTTCTACCTTCCAAAAGCTCAAGTCTTGTTAGTTGCTGCAGTTAGTCTTTCCACCAATTCCAAGAATCATGCTTTATAGGGTGAAAAATAAATAAAAGAACAAGTCAATAGTTTCCTACACAAGATATTCATTCAAGAAAACATAAGCTCTTTTCCAGTCCTGAAGTGTATATTTTGGATTTAGTTACAAATATCCAGCTCGGGACTTGCCATTGACTGTAAGTAACAGAGCAAAGGTGATAAAAATCATCAGCTTTATAGGATTTTTTTTTTTTAAGTTCTACAAAGAACTTGAAACAGGGTCATTTGTTGGGTTTCCCTGTTGCTTAAAGACTCTCCATCATACAGCAAGTGTGATGTGCTTAAGGAAGTTAAAAGATGGCATGGTTTGCTGATCTCAACAGGTTTTGACAGCTTTAAGATCTGTTTTGATGAAATGGGAAAAGACCAAAGAGCATCACTCTATTGGGGAAATATGACAACAGGTAAGTATTTGGAGAGTGCGTAATTACCGGGGAGCATTAGGCATGAAAAACGCACATCCCAGTTAGCAGAGATGGCAGAATGACCAAAGAAAGGACTACTGCTGCCTTGCAGTTAAAAGAGAAGCCATCCCCTAGGATTTTTGAGAGGTCAGAGAAAATGCTGCCAAATTTGTCATGCACTTGGATTTAATTTTTTTTAAACTGTACATGGTTAGTTTCCTGTTATATCCATGTGGTCCCAGAGAATCACCCTGAAAGGATAATTATGAAGCATTTATTTCATGAATACCACGAAAGCAGCACCAAGCAGAATCGGGATCACTTTAAATGGGAGGCTGTCTGGATCCTGAGAAATATGATTACAACCAATATTTAGTGAAGAAAAATATGAACTTGCAATTTGCCCCTGACTGACGATGTAGGTGTATTTCCATATGTGGGTATTTGTGTGAGGGTGCAGCAGAGCTCTAGGTAGCCATGTGATGAGAAACAACTTGTGTTAATGGGGCTGGAACATTTGCCTTGACAGCTGGGAACATGTATAAACCTTTATTGTGTTTTATCCTATTTTTTAAAAAAATAGTAGTGAGTGACAAAATGGCTAATTGCAGGTTTGATTTTATTTACAAACTTTATAAAATCAAATAAATTACAACAACTGTTTAGAGCTATTAACTACACTTATTGCTGGCAGCCATTGTTCAATGATGGCAATATATTCCACCTTACAAAAAAAAAAGCTAATATATTCAAACTAAGGGTTATCTGAGGTTCTAATTACCTTAAAGTACCTCTGTTAATTTGCAAATTAATCACATACCTCAAACTATACAAAGCAAAAACAGCCCATAACATGATATCATACTCTTAACTCAGTATAATCCTTAAGATGATACAACATAGAGTTTAAATGTCTCGATCTAAACAATTTGACTTCAAAACTGCCCATCTTCAGTTGGTTTCTTTGTGACAGCCTTCCTGTTTTACCTTGAGCAACTTGTTCTTAACATGGGAAATACGAATGGTAGCATTTTTCCACCTCTTTGAAGTACCGATGGGAAAAACATATGAAAGATAGTCAGGTGCTTAGATAATTCAGTAGTATTATAAAGTCCTTCAGTATCCCAAGGGAAAAATACATTTGTCTTGTCAGAAATAGATGTCTAAGGTACTATTAGATGTAGAGAAATTACTTTAGTTCCTCAGTGATATTCATGTGTAATACATCATACTTTTTGGACAGGAATAATATTGTATAATTTCCAGGTCACGGGAAATTTCGCTTTTTAGAACTTCCCATGGACTGAAAATTCAAGTTATTTTGTCAGAGACATGGATGGTCATGTTTCCAGACCATACAGCAAGGTATGTTCCCCAGATCCTGTAACTGCAGCAAATCTGACAAAACAACATCAACATTTGTAGGAGAATGTTAGAGATGGTCCAAAGGCTTCCAGGTCATGGGAAATTTCACTTTTTAGAACTTCCCATGGACTTTCCCATGGAAAATTCAAGTTATTTTGTCAGAGACATGGATGGTCATGTTTCCAGACCATACAGCAAGGTATGTTCCCCAGATCCTGTAACTGCAGCAAATCTGACAAAAAAACATCAACATTTGTAGGAGAATGTTAGAGATGGTCCAAAGGCTCACTTAACTGTCTTGGAGCTGTACACTGAAATCCCACGGACCTGGGAGAGTCTGCCTGGTGGGCTTGTTCCAGAACTGCCCATCCTGCAAGGTTGAAGAGCATTGACTGAGGATTGCGAGTACCGCACCTAGAGCGGTCACTTGACAGGCTGTCCCTGCACTGGGATTCAATTTGGGTGATGTCAAAGCAGAAATACTCTTTTAAGAGCCCCATACTACTGGAATTGGGCTTCTTCAGAGCCGTGTGTCCTGCTGGGAAAGTGTGCAAGCCCCTTTCCAAATTTATACATCACTCATACCTAGAATTTTAGTATTTTAGATATTAAATTTTACTGTTGGCCTCATCACTGAGCAGAGTCTACACAGCCCAGGCTGCTGCAGCCCTGCCCTGCATGTCCTCCCATCTGAGAAGACCTTGGAAGGCAGCAGCATGGCCTCCTTCACAATGCCTGTGTTTGTGGAGGGGATTATCTCATGTTTGATACAAGGCCCTTTCCAGCCTCTTCTGCTGCTCTTGCTCTTTGTAGCGATGGAATTGGACTGGATCTCGAATGAACCTATCCTAGATCTTTCTTTTTTTGTAATAAATACATTTCTGATCTGTTGTGAGCAGACTGGAAAAGGTATCGGCTTTCTAGGTGGGGTTCTACAGTGTCTTTTTTTGCTACTAAAGATGTTTTCTAAATCTGAAAAAGAGTTGGGAGTATCAGGAGAAAAAAAAAAAAGAAAGAAAGAAAAACTCAGCTTGTGCAAATGTCATGGTTTAGCCCCAGCAGGCAACTAAGCACTATGCAGCCCCTCGCTCACCCTGCCCCCCCAGGTTGGATGGAGGGGAGAATCCGAATAAAAACCACCTAGGCTGAGATAAAAACAGTTTAATAGGACAGCAAAGAAAGAGGAAGTAATAATATTACTGATAAAGGAATATACAAAAACAAGTGATGCACAATGCAACAATTGCTCACCACCCGCTGATCGATAGCCTGTCCCCAAGCAGCCATGTCTGCCCCCCAGCCAGCTCTCCAACTCCCTTTTTATATACTGAGCATGATGTTATATGGGATGGAATATCCCTTCGCCTGTTTGGGTCAGCTGTCCTGGCTGTGCCCCCTCCCAGCTCCTTGCGCACCTCCCCGCTGGCAGAGCATCAGAAGCTGGAAAGTCCTTGGTTTAGTATTAAACACTGCTTGGCAACAACTAAAAGATCAGTGTGTTATCAACATTATTCTCATGCTAAATCCAAAACACGGCCCCATACCAGCTACTAGGAGGAAAATTAACTCTATCCCAGCCAAAACCAGGACAGTGAATTATGAAAAAGTCAGCTTGTGTGAATTAAATTAAAACGTGATAAAATCACTGAACAGGTACATCTCTGGTGCAGGTACATAAATTTACTTTGTTTGCACATAACATATAACGATACTAATACATGTCTCTTAAAAATATATGTTTAATGCTATAGACTGTAAAAAAGCGTACTTTATGTAGCAGCATATACCATTCAAAGCAAATATTTTAAAGGTAATAGGCATGTTTTGCATGCAGAGAGGATACACACAAACCCAATCTACAAAGTGGATGAATCCATTATGTAACTCTAAAGTTGTCAAAGTGATCTATTATAACTGTTTCTACTGTCAGCTGTTCCACATAGCACAAATTCAGCAATGTACTCATCCTGATAGGGGGGAGTATTTAGGTATTATACCAACTATTTATTAATTTTACTGATTTCTACAGCACCTATTGCAATGACAATTTTTGTTACAGGGATTAATGCAGAAAAGATTAAAAATGCAAAAAACAGAAGATTAAAATCAAAAGCTAACAAAAGAAGTGTCATGTTCATGACTTGAATATAAATCAAAAGCCGTGAAGGAATGACATGGCTCAGAGAATTGCTGCTGGAGGCCAGTCTTTCATCAGGGGGTCATGTTTAGAAACTAGAGCAGGTGGGAGGGAACAAAATTGTTATTAGTGGTGGCTGCTTGTAACTTATGTGAAAGAGATGTGCTCTCCATTCAGTCCCTAGTATGCTGGAGACAAAAAAAAAAGATCTAAATAGGCACTAATTTGAACCTCACTGGCATTCTCTGCAAAGAGTTTGTGGGCTACTTTTGTGGCACCCAGAACTAGCTACTGAGTGTTTCTTCCCTCTTTTCCCTCAGAAGATACTTCTGCAGGCTTAGGAGTGAGGCAATGTTTGAAAAAATTTTCCTGTCATTGGTGATGCTACCTTTTTTCTTGGCATGCTAGATATGAATTTGCACTGCTAGAAATCTAGCAGTTCAATACAAATGCTATAAAAACATTTTAACAATATTCTGGCTGTGGAAGTTAATTATCTCTTGTAGTGTCCACTTTCTTTTTAAAAGGCAAAGAAAAATATGTTACTGCATTCTGACAGTTGTGCTTCTTCCCAAACAGTAGGCAAACTCAGAGTTTGAGCCAAATCCTGCAAAACTTATTGTCCATGTCATGTGTGTTAGGGTTTCACAAAAAAGAAAAGGTGCATTAGACAGCATAGTCAATGTATGCAAGTTTGAAAGGAATAACCACTTTCATGCCACGAGGCATGAAATAATAGTAAAACCAATGGTTTCTTTGCTTCTTTTTTCTGCATTTTTAGTGAGTGACCCATGCAGATTTCTTCTTTTGAACACATTTCCAGTTTCGATAGATTTGGGTACTGGCACAGTCCAAAATACATACAGCGCTACAGTTTTCTGTAGTTGGTTGGAGAGCAATATGGTTCTGTAGAGGTAAAAGAGTGCAGCTTTCACGTTTGTTCAAAAATGGAATCAGAGGGAGAGAGCAAAGCATCAAGGAGTGCCCAGTGCTTCGGGTGCAGTACCTACAGCTGAGCCCATGGTCTGAGATCAGGTCCTCAGTGGCCTAATCAGTGACTGCTCTGAGCTCTGTCTCTTGTGTTTTCTGGAGTTGGGGTTGGGTTTTGGGGGGTTATTTTTGTGGTTTGATGTGTTTAATTTTACTACAAAGTTTGCTTAGGGCCTGTAGAACCTTCCTGACGAGTGCATTACTAAAACAAAGAGGTTTCTACCAAAAGAAGTGTTCTTCCAAGACCTGCCATTTTTTTCAGAGTAGCATTTGACTAGATAAAATAGACAGTAATTAAACATCCTTTAAGCATCTCATATTTGTAGATAGTGAATAAGAATAACAAAAGGTGTCACTACTGAGCAGTTGAATGTTGCTTCATGTTATCATTGGCTCATATGAGAGATATGTTACAAAGGACGTCTTAATATTTTTAGTCTTTAAATTACCTAACTTTGCTTTGTAATTTCCATTAATTTTTCTCTGGATTACTGTTCGATGTAGAGCAAGGTTATCTCTTCTGCTTTCTGCAAATGCCAACTCAAAATGTGTCCTGTTCCTAATTATTTTTCCTGGACCATGGGAGCAGAAATCCTAAACAGTAGTTTGGGTTCGTAAAAGAGCAAGGTGAGGAGTAGGAACCTGATAAAAGTCTTGGCTGGATTTCAGGAAGGAAGATGGTTTTATCTAAGCATCAGTCAGCTACACCTCTTAGGAGATCTCTGGCTTCCAACAGCACTGATGTCCTCCCAGGGAGCATCCCAGGGTGCTGGCCATTCTGGTAAAACTTCACAGCCGTTCCTGGTGCTGGGATCTCAAGTTGCAGCCTACTGGCTGCTTCACAGTTAGAGAGCCAGACCTACTATCCATGTGTCAAGGAGCATTACAGACATTAGTTCTTGTCCATCTCTCTTGTGGAGATGGAAGGGAATTTTCCATGAATCCTGATATTTTGGGACTACACACTGTCTCCTGACAATTAACTCTGTGCATGGGAAGGACAAACCGGACAGGCTGCACGGAGGTTGGCTTTTTGGCGATCTCCTTCAAGGCCAGGTTTTTCAGAGCTGTACTGTTGGCATTTTAGAGGCGGTGTGATGGCTCCACATTTAATATGTGTGAATTTGCCTCTGTAGACTGGTGTGCGTCTTGGCACAAGTGGAAGGCTAGGCCAAGAAAAGGGCCTGCCAGCTGAGTGCCGGATGAGGGTAAAATGCACCCATCCGTGCAGCCACAGCATGCCGCTAAATTAAATGAGTTTGTTAGCATACATGGAGAGCGATATTCCTTGTTATGGTTGGGAAGAAATGTCAAGGAGTGAGCACTGTGTTTCAGTGGCATTTTCTGCAGAGCGTGTGGAAATTGCTTTGTAGCTGAGTTGTTGGTTTGCTTGGTGGTGTTTTGGTTTTTGCTTTTCTTAAAAATTATTTAATATAAAGACATCTTGAAGAGTTTATTTCCAATAAGTTCCGTTAGGAGCAAAAAATATATGCCCTGCACTTTAAGTCCTGAAAGGTCCTTCTTCAAAGCTCCAGATGGGAACCCTTGCATGAATGTTAATGCACGTGTTTTAAAGTGTGAGGGATTCTGTGCTTTTTAGTGAATTCACCTTGACTTTCTTGAGTATCGCTGTGAACCCTTTTTTATTGCCTTGGTGAGAAGTAAAGCTGGTTCATTACAGTGTCTTCCTGCAAAGCATTATCCATCATGGTATTACTGCTGAAAGGGAAGGAGGATCCTGCTTACTTAGAAATATTCCTTTGGCTGTGTTTGAATCACTGTTATTAGTAAGGCTGCGTTTGCAGAGTGTCAGTTTATTCTCCTCTCACTTTCTGTGAAAGGTATCTGATAATTTTGAGATTTGTTGAGCATCTTGGGCAAAAAATATGATTTAAAGCCAAAAATATATGATTCAATGAAATGATGTTATAAAAAATTTTCTGACTAGTTTTAGTGATTGGAGAATCATGTGCTTCAAAAACTGAAATTTATCTGTGAAAAAAGGAACTCTTTCAGTGAGGACACCAGTGGTCCACTTTGTCTCGCATACCTTTCCAGAGGCATTCTGGGGATCTCCAGCCCTCTGCCAGCTGATGTTGAGAGACAGACCTACACTGAACCAGGGCTTTGCTGTTAGTCTGTTCAAACAAGGAGTGTGAGTTTAGTGAACTTGTTGCTCTATTTTTGTTCTGCAGCAGTTTTGTGTGTATCTTGTGTTTGTATTACTGATTCAGATCTGTAATTTTTTGCAGGATTTTTCATTATGTGGTTATGGTCCTTTGTGTTGCCAGCCACTAACAGAGGGCTTACTTCTTTAATAAAACAGTTATTTGATCTGTGTATCTATCTAAACAAAATACATGCTAGATATCTGGTATTGGAAAAACAAATTGTTCCCAGTCATCCTGTGGGTAATAGAAATATTTTAAA
This sequence comes from Phaethon lepturus, assembly GCF_000687285.1. NCBI lineage: Eukaryota > Metazoa > Chordata > Aves > Phaethontiformes > Phaethontidae > Phaethon > Phaethon lepturus. The sequence continues at coordinate 18,877 of NW_010515470.1, forward strand.
GTAAATTTTATCACAAGAGTATTGAATTTTTACATATTACAATTTTTTGTATTTTAATATTTTTTTAAGAAGCTAAGCAAAAAAATTCAGGTATCTTTTCTACAGATCTGTGCAGAGGCTCTTCTAAGCCCTAGTATGTGTTCCTTACATCTTCCTGTAAAAGTAAAAGCATGAGCATTATGATCAGTTGGAATATCACCAGGTTTCATCCAGAGCACGTCATTGCAAAAATGGTGCAGTTCCTCAAGAAGTAAGTGTCAGCTATGCTATGCTTTTATGACTTTTATTGGAGAGAGTCAAGTTCCACTAGATAGTATTTCAGAACAGCAGACAGTTGTAGTCACAGTATTTTGGGATAAGATGGTTCCTTTCTGAAACTCTCTTAAGATTGGTAACCATACTTGAAATTGCCTTTAAAAGTCTGTTTTTGATAAAACAGTTGCTTCTAAACTGCATCTAGCTTAGAAGTTTTTTATATTAATAAAGGTTCTTTTAATCCTTCCTGATTATTGAAGAATGTCATCCTAAGACAGAAAGAAACTGCATGCAGTTCAAATAGATTCAGTTAATTTGCTTGTGTGGGCTAGCATAAGGAAGCATGTGGTTCTCCTGGTAGTCTGTATAATATAGACCCTTCAGTGTACAGGAATGTAATTTAAAGGATGAAGCATAAGTTTACTTAATGGGTGCTGTGGTCATGCTGTAATGTCATCAAAATAATTTGTCAGACTAGTGTTTCTATGTTGGCAACTGACTGCTTGTTCCTAACTTGATAATGATAATTATCCTAAATGATAATATTTTCAATTTAGAGTATCTGTAACATTTATTACTAACATTCCAAAAGACTTTTTTTAAAAGAAATTGCATGACAGTAGCTCAATTAGATGCTCCATAGGATCTCTGAAAAACATTGTCCCTTTTTCTTCTGAGTCTGTGTTACCTAAAGCCATGTTTACATTGCAATCATCATTAGGCCTTCCTCATTTCTCTGATTTCCTTCTCCCTCCTCCATCTGTCGTAATAGTCACAGAATTAAAAAAAAAACCACAAACACCAAAACCCTTTCAACTGAATTAGATCACAATTTGTGATGTGTTGTTGGGAGTTAATCATATGTGTTTATATTCTGTTCCATGGAAATCTTCATGTGAAAAGCTTTTCTGATAATGGGTTGTTTGTAATAACCTGTGGTTCTTTAATCCCATATCATACTCAGTCATTGCTCTGTCCTACCATCTCTACAGAATCTTCTTACTCCATAGAAATTTCTTCTAATACCAGAATAATTGTGTCCAAAAGGTTTAATCTTGTTTTGATATCAATATCGTGAAGAATTGAAATATTGATCCTTCTATCTTATCTAGTATTTCATCTGCTAAGAAAAATGACCTACTTATTAGATGGATCTGGAAATAATTTAAATCTTTTTATTAATAAGCTGAATGTAATTAATAGAAGTAATTGTGCAGCATGAAGTAGTAAACTATTGAACATAAAATTTTAAAGAAACTATAGATCGTAGAATCACAGAATATCTTGAGTTGGAAGGGACCCATAAAGATCATGGAGTCCAACTCCCTGCTCCTTGCAGGGCTACCCAAAACTAAACCATATGACTCCGACCATTGTCCCAATGCTCCTTGCACTCTCACAGGCTTGATGCCATGACCAGTTCCCTGGGGAGCCTGTTCCAGTGACCAACCACCCTCTCAGTGAAGAAACTTTTCCTAGTATCCAATCTGAACTTCCCCTGATGCAGCTTCATCCCATTTCCTCATGTCCTATCGCTGGTCACCAGAGAGAGACCAGCACCTCCTCCTCTACTGCCCCTCTTGAAGAAGTTGTAGGCTGTGATGAGGTCACGCCTCAGCCTTCTCTTCTCCAAGCTGAGCAAGCCAAGTGACCTCAGACGCTTCTTGTAAGTCTTGCTCTTTACTAGATTTTACTGTTCATGATGCTGTTGTCACCAGTAGCAATATCTAGTTTTTCCTCATAAACATATTTTTTTTAATGTGAAAATTGCAAAATTTGGAGCCCTTCAAAAAAGGGGGTGTTGATATTCTCCTTTCAGTGAAGGAGTCGTTTAACTCTGCACTGACTTCAGTCCACAAGGAATCGGAATCCAAGTGCTCACCTTTTGGGTGATTGCCCCAGCTTTCCACAGGCTTTTAGAATTGAGTATCCTTACAGATACATGTCCCATCCCTTAGAAGCTGTTGTTCTCACTACTTGGTTATTTCTTTCCCTCTCAATGACTTGTTATGTATTTTACACAAATTGGAAAAATAACAGCAGGAAACAAGAGAAAACCACCTCAGAATAACGGTTGTGAGCACACTCCGGGGAGATGCAACCTATAGGTTCAAATCTTCCCAATTAATTGTGTGGCTCCCAAACACCAGACAAGTAACTGGATAAAAAGCTAAAAAATAAAGTTTTGAAATGTTTCCAATAATAGAGGAAGGTGAATGCCATTTGTGGTTTCAGTAATGGTAATTTTACCTGAATTTATGAACAGGTGATTTAGCTTGCTGTGTCTGATACAGTTGGCTCGTTCGGTGATTTTACTGTTTTTCTAAATGGTGACCCAACTCGACAAACTTTTTTTTTTTTTAAACATCTAAATGTCTTGAATAACCTTTATCATGAGATCAGACTGAATGTCCCCGTGGCTATGTTCCCTTCAGCTAGGTCCTGTACACTGTGGAGTTCATGAGAACCTGAGGGTTAGTCATTCAGTTCTATTTCCTGCAACATGTCTTCTTCCAAACTGTTTACCTTGATCACAATTTTGGCATGACAGCTCTTTATGGGTCCCTGAGTTTGTGGGGGACTGGTGTGCTGCTTTAGATCATTTCTTTAAAGTAAACACCCTAAACAGTGGAAAGGGCTTTAAATCTCAAAATACAGGGATTAGTAGGATTGTAAATTGTAGACATCCAGCATCATAACTCTGAACTCTTCTCAGTATGGAAAGAGCTCAGAGTAAAACCAAATTGAAATAAGAGATTTGTAAACAAAGCTGTCCCCTACCTTTTTTTTGTCCTGGTGGAGTGAGTTTTCCTTCCAGACTGATTCCAAATATAGCAATGTTCAGCAGCTTTCAGGTTGCAAGAACTCTGTACAACTCCCTCTGGATCCCAAGGCTATCTTTCTCCTGAGACCCCAGCTACCTGGCTCTCTGCTCCCAGGTTATTTCAGCAGCTTCCTATTCTCCACGTCTGCCTCAGATTCCCTTCAGGCTTTCACTCTTGGCTTGCTCTTGCCTATCCCACTGCAAACAGGTCCTCACAACCGAAGCAGGCTCATTCTGCTCTCTGTGGCAGCAACCTTCTCCTGCTGCTGCAGAAGGGTACACCTGACTGTGTGGCCAGGGAGCCTCCCTCTTAGCCATGGTCTTCCTCCAAGTCCCACAGCCTTCCCTGTGAGCGAAGACAATCTTTTTCCCGACAGCTCAGGAGAAGTGAAAGTGAGCTGTAATCTGTTGAAATGGATACTGCCCATCACAGAGATTTAAGTCCAACAAGCAGAACACTGTTCATTTTACTCTCTTTAGCATCTTCAACGTTGTGGTAAACTTGATGGTTTTCTGAGCTGCAGTCTGAGGAGGGGTTTCAGATACTTCTGGAGGTTCACTGAGTTGACGCAAGAGTGAACCAGATTTCAAAGCAGACAAAAGAAAAATAAATATAGAACCATGGAATCACAGAATCATTGAGGTTGGAAAAGACCCTTAAGACCATCAAGTCCTACTATAAACCTAACACTGCCAAGTCCACTACTAAACCATGTCCCTAAGCACCACCTCTACATATCTTCTAAATACCTGCAGGGATGGTGGTCAACCACCTCCCTGGGCAGCCTGTTCCAGTGCTTGACAACCCTTTCGGTGAAGAAATTTTTCCTAATACTCAATCTAAAACTCCCCTGAAACAACTTGAGGCCGTTTCCTCTCATCCCATCACTTGTTACTTGGGAAAAGAGACAGACACCCACCTTGCTGCAACCTCTTTTCAGGTAGCTTATTTCAGGTATATATTTCCCACATTCCTGAGCATACTGTGGTATTCTATATTTCATGTTCAATTAGCAGATTAGCAGAAGCCCAAAGTCTAATTTGAACTAATCAAGCACAACTGACAACTGCAGTAAAAAAAAAAAAAATCTCCTAAATCAGCTTTATGCTCATTACTAGAGCTTAAAGGCCCCAGCTGAGAAGCCCAAGTGCACTAAAGCCATTGTACAACCACACAGTAGGAGACAGTTCCTGCCTCAGAAAGCTTGGGGTTGAAATGGATGAAATACTGTTGAGCATAGCATTATCACTCTCTGATAGAACGGCTGGATTTAACTGACACACTCCCTATCTCAAGGTCGGAGAAGGACTATGACAAAACTGGAAACTGAACCAAGATCTTCTGAGTCCCAGCCTAGTGCCTGAGCCAGAAGACGATCCTTCTAACCATGCAGAACATCACCATTTGTTTTCATATGAAGTGCTCTCTTTCATGACGGTGGTTCTCCAGCACCTTTTTGCGTGGCTTTCCATCTCTGCCACAGAGCTTTCCTCCTCTAGGTGCTATTCTGGCAACACAACAGCTATTAAAGTAAGCCATGTGCATCTACACTCTCTGTAAGCAGTTTTCGAAGGGAAAGCTTTTGAGAACAGTAACCGGCACCGACCAGTCCTGCACATTTTTTTTCTCTCTTAAAAAAAAAAAAAAAAAAAAAAAAATTCCTTTCTTCCCCTATTCTGTCCTTTCTCTTTGCTTTCTACAGTCTTACAATGTCAAAGTCTGTGCTAAGATGAAATGTTTGGGGCAAATTAAAAAAAAAGTCAGAAATTCACAAAAATAATATGTAATTGTTGTAAGTAGATTTTGCTATGTGCTGCTCTTCTGAAATCTTCCTTCCCCAAAACAAAAGCAAAGCGAGATAGAGCAATGGCATTGTTTAGTAAACAAATTTATTTCCTTCTCATTCCGACAAGCTTTTAGGTGTTGCATATGTTCAGGCAGTGAGCATAGAGTTTACCTTTATTATTAAAATGCTAAAAAAACATAATTGGTTGCCAGAATCTGATTCCAAAGTAAAGCTGATGTTATCAGAGGAAAAAAAAAATGAGGGCCATTTAATCCTGTCTTCTCTATTCCTTTCTCCCAGATACAGAGCTTTACTTGCCCTTTCCCTAGAGATAATGAATTCTTGCAAGTGTGAGATATACAGTATGAATTCAAGAATAATACGGCACAAAGGTTCTTGAAATCAATCCTGAAATTCACAGTATTATTGCCATTTAAAAACATGGACAACTGTGAAATAGTATTTGCTGATCAAATATTATATCACCCATTTTTCTTATAAGGAAGGGACAGATGTTTGTTCAAAACAAGTCTAATGGCATCTTGCAGAGATAAGAGGACCATTGCTTAAAGAATTTTGGGGGAGGATGAAGTAATGAATTTAATTGACTTGTCTGCATGCCTAACAAATATTTATCTTCCTGTCTTATAAATGCTGTAACGGGTTTCCTGCCTAGGAAGGAAAGCCACAAAAGTGGATATAGGGAATCTTGACAGGGACAAGTTTTATTAAATAAAACAAGAATGAAAGACAATGAGCTTCAGTAGTTTCTGGGGGGAGACATGTCTAAAAGCAACATTTTGTGAACTGGAGTGGTCATGAAAAATGAGATTATCTTTTTATGTTAAAAACGTATTTGTAGGCAAAGTGATTCTTTGGCTTTTCCTATAGTTGATTTAGGAGAAAAGGGAAGCGGTTTTCAGAGGTACTTAAAAATAACCGATCCAGCAGCTACGTATGGTGTCGGGGAAAAGGTGTTAATCCATTCATACCATCAGAAAGAGCTACAGGAAGCAGAGGGAATGCCGGTCATCCCGCTGCCCTCCTCAGCTCTGGCCTGCTAGTGACACTGCTACACCAGGGACGAGACCCTCCGTGGAAACGGGCGGCAGCAGGGAGGGGAAGCGGCGACAGGCGAGCGAAGGGCTGACGTATGTGGGGCACGTATCGGTAACGTGTCCAGAACTTCGTTGCTCAAAAAAATGTCAGGTTAGAAACCTGGCTCTAGCAAAATTAATCAAGATGGTGTATGGAAATGTGCTACACAGCTGAGAGCGTGGGGAAAACCCCAGTTGTAGATTAACCACAGAGACGGTAAAATGAGACCGGTCAGGATCTGCTTAGCTCACCCTTCAAAGTGATGGTACACATAGATGTTTACTTTGTGGATGTGATAATAAAATTAAATTTTATTTTTCTGGTTGCAAACAGAAAAAAATGTGGCTTTGATGGATTGAATCTCTGGTTTAATCCAGCAGGATTTAATACCAGCCATGTATATAGTAAAGTATAGCCTTGCCCTTACTGGAATTTTTTTTTTAGAATTTTGTAGACCTGCCCATTGCCTGGTGCCCCACTTACCTCAGTGGAGCAACTGGAAGCCTTTTAGCTTTTAGCATTTATTAGATTTCGAGCACCTAATCTATAGCATACACGAGCAATTGCTTTTCCTAAAGAGCACTCTTTCAAGGTAATCATGATGGTCAATAGTCAGTTACCAATGCATAAACTATGCAGCTCCTTTTATTTACAATAAATCCTGAGTAATAAGCACATTTCAGAAACATTGTCATGTTTAGCCCCAGTCGGCAACCAAGACCCACACAGCTGCTCGCTCACTCCCCCACGGTGGGACGGGGGAGAGAATCG